>NC_092336.1:267800000-268100000 GCF_046630445.1 Rutidosis leptorrhynchoides
TCGCAAAGTGAACTCCACCAAAGTCCTACATACGCCTTTAAGCCTAGGCATATGTGACTCCGCTTAGTCAGTCATGCTTCTCAGTTGAGATCGCCCGACCTTCCACTCAACAAACCTTTATCAACAATTGCTCACTCTCATGGAGAAGAGTGATCAATCTGACACAATAATTGCGTCGACCGCAATATCAACACTTTATCATAATCTTCGGTCTAATCGACCATTAAGTCTGTCACCGGCTCACCGATCATCCTTACCCATCTATCACTTAAGAGCAAAAAGATTCACTCATCCGTCGCTGAATAAGAAGTATTTACCACGATGCTCTTAAACTTCGACTTCTACAACCGCCGAATCACTATCACCCATCAATCACTATTGAAATCTCCGTTGCTTCCAAGGTCATCTCACAGGTACCCTACGCACAAAGTGATCACACCACTACCAGAGTTGAACATCACGCTAGCAGGTATAAGGGGACACCTGATGCAGTGTCATGCAGACTCCCACCACAATCTACCGAGATTTAGAAACTCGATCTCTTGGTTCCATACACCCGATGTCGCCCGTCTCTCCACAATAATGACCCGAAGTCTTACCTACCCAACAACCTTATGGTTTATTGTCTTATAAAAATTTACTTGTGATCACACGCTACCCGTAATTCCACAAGGCCAAACAATATAGCCTAATGAAGCCCTTCATTTAACACTAAGGAGATGCTCAGGAACACCAAGTCTTACTCCCTTCCACACATCGACACAACCACTACTACGAGGGATATTCCATTAGGAATGTTACGCTATAATCCATAATTCACTATCACCATCATCATTATATGGGTCCCACTCCCATGAGTTTAACGACCCGAAGACTCCTTGATTCGCCAATTCCAAGGCGACTCACAACAAGAAACCTAACACGATTCTCTAACCACACACTCTACCGAGTGTAACTCAAAACTACAATCATTAGACTTGTCGCATTCCATTACGGAATTCAAGTCCTCGTCGTACACACGCACACATAAATCAGTCATCCTAGTTACGATGGGTAACTAAAACCTATAACAATCTCAACTGTGCACCCACTACTTAGGGTGACTAAGAACGCACCAAACTCGTAAGTTTGCTCACTCACCTTAGCTAATCGAAACCACCATAACACTTCCCAACTCACAAAGAACCCAATGTGACAACAAGCACATCACTCGAGACCACTATATCCTAAGAACCAATAAAAGATTCCTAATTCATCCCGAATCTACCCCACCCATGCTACGTTTCCTCCGTTCGGTACTCTTCATGTCATGCTTGGTGTCAAGATACACTTTAGGAATAATGGTGATCAGTCACTATTACAATTGCGTATCTTACCATTTTTACATGGTCACGCAAAGTACTTTACCCGGACTGACGCAACATTCACACAAAATAACATGCGATAACTCCTAGTTCCCAAATGACCAAAGTCCTTACTGTGAACTTGATCACTCGAACCGCCAAACATGCGAATCTCTCCAATAGATTCATCTCCAGGACACCGCACCAATAAATACCTGTATATCCACATATATACAATATAATAATAAATATACACAAGTACACCACAACAACAAGTCAACCTACAACCTAGATAACTATCACTAAAATAATGTTCAAGTTCGCCTACTTACATTAGGCACTAGCAATCTAAGGCACTAATATACACACGAAATAAGGCCCCACATAATCCCACATTGGACAAGCACAAGTCCTAGTTAGTCACCTACTCTAAAGCACTAACAAATCTCAATCTGACCCGTATTCCTACAAGTTCCGCAAATAACGCACCACTGTAAATAAGTCTAAGATTAGGCACCTACTCTAAGGTCACCTAATTCCCTTAGACTATGCTCTGATACCACTTGAAACGACCCCAATCCGTTTACCAAAAACGAAGCACATTTTTTTTATAAGTTAGGTCCCATTAAAGTTAAATACATCAAAATGCAAGACCTGTTTAACGATAGTTTTAACGTGCCCAATATACAACAAAATACATGTTTAAAATGTGACTAAATCCAAAAATACAAATTCGACTCCTTTTGACCCATTACACAACAAGCGGGTAATTACGATCCATTTACACTACAAACCGGGTTAAGACTTAATAACCCAACCCGATACCAAGAGCATAATCCCGGAGACTACCAAATCCCCAATACACGCTCAAATATCCAAAAGCTAATCCTCCAAGATTAAGCAACGTCTAACAACCCTAGTCTAGCAACTAGGTAACTCCGCATCAACGATACCTATAAAAAGGTAAAAAAAAACGAGAGGGATAAGCATAAAACTTAGTGAATGCAATAATTATACATATACATATATAATCTACTTACTTGCAAACACTTACACAATTACCGCATACACGCTAGCAATCTAATTAGCATACCATCACAAAGTATAATGCTAATAATCTCTGATACTGCAAGCATAACCAATAGCATATATTCATCACAATATAAAAATTCTAAATAAACAACATACACAATATGGTTAACCATACTCGCGTCATGGTGCTACCTGTAGTGACCCGAACTTTTCCATGTTTATATATATTAAATGAAATTGTTATTTACATGATTAAGTGTTTCCAACATGTTAAGCAATCAAACTTGTTAAGACTTGATTAATTGAAATAGGTTTCATATAGACAATTGACCACCCAAGTTGACCGGTGATTCCCGAACGTTAAAACTTGTAAAAACTATATGATGACATATATATGATTATATATATAGTTAACATGATATTATGATAAGTAAGTATCTCATTAGGTATTTTAACAATGAGTTATATACATAAAATTGAGTTTATTAAATTAAGAAACTCGAAACGATATATATAACGATTATCGTTATAACAACGTCTTACTAAATACATATGAATCATATTAAGATATTGATACACTATGTTTAATAATGATAAATGATAAGTAAACATGTCATTAAGTGTATTAACAATGAACTACATATGTAAAAACAAGACTACTAACTTAATGATTTCGAAACGAGACATATATGTAACGATTATCGTTGTAACAACATTTAACTGTATATATATATATATATCATACTAAGATATATTAATATATCATAATATCATGATAATGTAATAATTTAACCTCTCTTTAGATATAATAAACAATGGGTTAACAACATTTAACAAGATCGTTAACCTAAAGGTTTCAAAACAACATTTACATGTAACGACTAACGATGACTTAACGACTCAGTTAAAATGTATATACATGTAGTGTTTTAATATGTATTCATACACTTTTGAAAGACTTCAAGACACTTATCAAAATACTTCTACTTAACAAAAATGCTTACAATTACATCCTCGTTCAGTTTAATCAACAATTCTACTCGTATGCACCCGTATTCATACTCGTACAATACACAGCTTTTAGATGTATATACTATTGGTATATACACTTCAATGATCAGCTATTAGCAGCCCATGTGAGTTACCTAACATATGTGGGAACCATCATTTGGAAACTAGCATGAAATATCTCATAAAATTACAAAAATATTAGTAATCATTCATGACTTATTTACATGTAAACAAAATTACACATCCTTTATATCTAATCCATATACCAACGACCAAAAACACCTACAAACACTTTCATTCTTCAATTTTCTTCATATAATTGATCTCTCTCAAGTTCTATCTTCAAGTTCTAAGTGTTCTTCATAAATTCTATAAGTTCTAGTTTCATAAAATCAAGAATACTTCCAAGTTTGCTAGCTTACTTTCAATATTGTAAAGTGATCATACAACCTCAAGAAATCTTTCTTATTTACAGTAAGATATCTTTCTAATACAAGGTAATACTCATATTCAAACTTTGATTCAATTTCTATAACTATAACAATCTTAATTCGAGTGGAAATCTTACTTGAACTTGTTTTCGTGTCATGATTCTGCTTCAAGAACTTTCAAGCCATCCAAGGATCCTTTGAAGCTAGATCTATTTTTCTCATTTCCAGTAGGTTTATCCATAAAACCTGAGGTAGTAATGATGTTCATAACATCATTCAATTCATATATATAAAACTACCTTATTCGAAGGTTTAAACTTGAAATCACTAGAACATAGTTTAGTTAATCCTAAACTTGTTCGCAAACAAAAGTTATTCCTTAAACTTGACTTTTAAAATCAACTAAACACATGTTCTATATGTATATGATATGCTAACTTAATGATTTAAAACCTGGAAACACGAAAAACACCGTAAAACCGGATTTACGCCGTCGTAGTAACACCGCGGGCTGTTTTGGGTTAGTTAATTAAAAACTATGATAAACTTTGATTTAAAAGTTATTCTTCTGGGAAAATAGTTTTTCTTATGAACATGAAACTATATCCAAAAATCATGGTTAAACTCAAAGTGGAAGTATGTTTTCCAAAATGGTCATCTAGACGTCGTTCTTTCGACTGAAATGACTACCTTTACAAAAGCAACTTGTAACCTGTATTTCTGACTATAAACTTATACTTTTTCTGTTTAGATTCATAAACTTAAGTTCAATTTGAAACCATAGCAACTTGATTCACTCAAAACGGATTTAAAACGAATAAGTTATGGGTAAAACAAGATTAGATAATTTTTCTTGTTGTAACTACGTGAAAATTGGTAACAAATCTATATTAATCATATCCTAGCTAACTTATATTATATTATGCATGTATTCTAATATTTTATGTAATCTTGGGATACCATAGACACGTATGCAAATGTTTTGACATATCATATCGATCCATCTATATATATTATTTGGAACAACCATAGACACTCTATATGCAGTAATGTTGGAGTTAGCTATACAGGGTTGAGGTTGATTCCAAATATATATATACTTTGATTTGTGATCTAGCCTGAGACGTGTATACACTGGGTCGTGGATTAATTCAAGATAATATATATCAATTTATTTCTGTACATCTAACTATGGACAACTAGTTGTAGGTTACTAACGAGGACAGCTGACTTAATAAACTTAAAATATCAAAATGTATTAAAAGTGTTGTACATATATTTTGAACATACTTTGATATATATGTACATATTTGTTATAGGTTCATGAATCGACCAGTGGCCAAGTCTTACTTCTCGACGAAGTAAAAATCTGTGAAAGTGAGTTATAGTCCCACTTTTAAAATCTAATATTTTTGGGATGAGAATACATGCAGCTTTATAAATGTTTTACAAAATAGACACACGTACATGAAACTACTATCTATGGTTGAATGATCGAAGCCGAATATGCCCCTTTTTGCTTGGTAGCCTAAGAATTAGGGAACATCACTAATTTTGAGAATTAGTGCACGCCTAATTGACGCGAATCCTAAAGATAGATCTATTGGGCCTAACAAACCCCATCCAAAGTACCGGATGCTTTAGTACTTCGAGTTTTATATCATGTCCGATGGATGTCCCGGAATGATGGGGATATTCTTATATTCATCTTGTTAATGTCGGTTACCAGGTGTTCACCACATGAATGATTTTTTTATCTCTATGTATGGTATGTGTATTGAAATATGAAATCTTGTGGTCTTTTATTACGATTTGATAAATATATAGGTTAAACCTATAAATCACCAACATTTTTGTTAACGTTTAAAGCATGTTTATTCTCAGGTGATTATTAAGAGCTTCCGCTATTGCATGCTAATATATGGACAAGATTTGGAGTCAGCATGCTTGTATTATATTATTTAAAACTGCATTCGAAATTTACTTTGTTGTAACATATTAAAATTGTAAACCAATATGTATTGGTAGTGTGTAAGTGTGATATTTTTAGTTTATCATTTCTGATAATCTAGGTGGTGTCCTTTTAACCTTGTCAATAAAATAAAGGTTATGGTTTGTTTTAAAAACGAATGCAGTCTTTGAAAAACGTCTCATATAGAGGTCAAAACCTCGCAACAAAATCAATTAATATGGAACGTTTATAATCAATATGAACGGGACATTTCAGTTGGTATCCGAGCGTTGGTCTTAGAGAACCAGAAATTTGCATTAGTGTATCTTATCGAGTTTGTTAGGATATATTAGTGAGTCTGGACTTCGACCGTGTTTTCTTTAAAAACGATTGCTTAACACTTTTGTTGGAAACAATATATTATTAACATGTAAATATTATGTGATATATTAACCTCTTAATGTGTTTGATATTGTGTGATAGATGTCTACCACTAGTACAAATCCCATCGATTCACCTAATAATAATGAAGAGTCGAATATACTTTGGGAAGATTCACAAATTCCCGAAAAGGAACTGGAAGAGGAGGAACCGGAAGAGGAGGAACCGGAAGAAGAAGAGGTTTCGGAGGAAGAAATATTGATACCTACTATAAATTGATTAAATAAAAGTAAATCCTCAACCAACGGACCAAAGTCAATAATGGTCAATGGTGTTTCCGCCGAGGAAGCAAAATATTGGGAAGATTACCAATTTTCCGATGAATCGGATCCCGATGAGGATTCCGATGATGTTATAGAAATTACCTCGACCCAATTTAATAAAGCAAAAGAAAATAATAAGGGAAAAGGTATAAAAATAGAGAAACCTGATTCCAACCCCGATGAACTTTATATGTATCGGCAACGTCCGTATTTCCTAAATTGTAACAATAACCCGGGAACTTCTAAACCACCAGGTTTTTCTAAACCATTGTGGAAAACGACGGCTCGTATCAGAGGAACATCATATATCCCTAGAAAATTAGGAAAATGAACCAAGTCCGAAGAAGAAGAAACCAGTGATTCAGATTAGAGGGTTGTAACCATGTTGTGTATTATATGTATTGTAGTGTGCTTGTCTTTTTATGTTCTATGTAAAAATTGCTTGTATTGTTTGTTAATTATCTTTTACGAATCTAATCCTTGTCTATTTTATAGTATAAAAACAAAATGGACGTTAAGGATAGACAACCGAATATTTTAGAAGACCTACCAGAGGATATGATTTAGGAAATCTTGTCTAGAGTCGGTCAGAATTCATCAGCACATTTAGTTATGGCGAAATTAACTTGTCAAATATTTGAAAGACTTTCCAGAAATGCCTTAGTTTATAAAAGGCTTTCCTTTGATAGGTGGGGTATATCACATTGGGGAGATCGTAAGTTACGCTGTGTTTTCTTTAAAGCGTTAAATGCGGGGAACCCAAATGCAATTTTACGCTACGGGTTAAGAACCTATTTTGACTCAACATATCCCAACATAGGATTTCGTGAGTTAGAAAGAGCTTCTAACATGCAACATAAAGAAGCAAGTTATGCTTACGGGTTAATAATGTTCGCTTCTCATCAAATTGAGAAAAAGAACATTGGGTTGCAACTTTTAAATAAAACGTTCCCACAAGTGACGGACTCGGTAGTTGAGATGAGAAATAAGGTTTTTAGATTGTTACAGGGCTGTTGGGCATTACGAAACCCTCGTCCTTTTGACGACATTACAACATGCTGCCTAGCCAATGGTCATAACGGTTACTTTCCACAAAACCAAGGATGGGAAGTCGTCTTAGTAAAACCAGAATGCATGACTTGTTTTTGGACTTATGAATTACGTGTCTTTATTTCTTTTGCTGAATAACTTGCGTATTAACTAGAATTGCCTTTATAGCTGCCGAGTAGCAATGTTATTATGTGTTATATTTCATCATATATGTATAATAGCGGTATTGTAAGTTGTAATATTTTGTATAAAGTTTGAACGCGAAATTTTATTGTAATAAGTTTTTCATATAGAAGCATAGTAGTTGAGTTGTATAGTAGCTAGTAAGTATGAACTTAACGGGTAGGTACTACCCGAATTAAAACTATAAAATGCTAATATGAAGAAAAAGCTTTTATAAATAAGTTCATATAATGCTATGAAATACTATTGACTACTCTTAAATTCTATATGATTAACTCAATTATTTTCGCTATTTTTGAAGGAAATGGCACCGGCAACTCGTCAGAACTTGAACATGAGTGAGGAAGACTTCCCTGTTTTCCTTGCAGCAAACATAGCCGCAGTACAGACTGCGATGCAAAATAACAATAACTCTGGATCTAGTAGTGGAACTAATTCCACAAGAAATCATGTAGGATGCTCCTACAAATAATTCACTGCCTGCAAACCTTTAGAATTTGATGGAACCGAAGGACCAATTGGATTGAAATGGTGGACCGAGAAGGTCGAATCGGTGTTTGCCATAAGTAAGTGTACTGAAGAGAACAAAGTTAAGTACGCTATGCATACCTTCACAGGTACGGTGTTAACATGGTGGAATACCTATCTCGAGCAGGTAGGACAAGATGCTGCTTACGCACTACCATGGTCAGCATTCAAGTAATTGATGAACGAGCAGTATCGTCCCAGAAACGAGGTCAATAAGCTCAAGGTAGAGCTTAGAGGATTACGAACGCAAGGTTTCGATATCACCACGTACGAACGACGATTCACATAATTGTGCTTATTGTGTCCCAGAATGTTCGAAGACGAAGAAGAGAAGATCGATGCATTTGTAAAAGGGTTACTGGAAAGAATTCAAGAAGATGTGAGTTCACACGAGCCCGCCTCCATACAAAAGGCAAGTCGAATGGCTCACAAATTAGTGAACCAGATCAAAGGAAGGATTAAGTAACAGACGACCGAAAAGGCTAACATGAAACAAGTCAAGAGAAAGTGGGAGGAAAACAATGACAAGAGTCACCAATACAACAACAACAATCACAACCACAATCGCAATAACTATCCCAATAACCGCAACATCAATCGCAACAACAACTTCAACAAACATCCCAACAACAACTACAATAATCGTCCCAACAACAATAACAACCACAACAACAACAATAATCAGAAACAGCAATGCCAAAGGTGTGAAGAGAATCACCCGGGATTCTGCACAACATTTTGCAACAGGTGTAAAAGAAATGGTCATAGCGCGACAAAGTGTGAGGTTTACGGACCAATGTATAACAGAACTAAAGGAACAAATAATGCCAGAATGAGTAATGTCGGAACCAGTAGTGTCGGAGCAAGTACTGCCGACGTAGTCTGTTATAAATGTGAAAAACCGGGCCACATTATTAAAAATTGCCCAAATCAGGGGAATACTAATGGGCAGGGCCGCGGAAGAGTTTTCAATATTAATACGGCAGAAGCGCAGGAAGACCCGGAGCTTGTTACGGGTACGTTTCTCATTGACAATAAATTTGCTTATGTTTTATTTGATTCGGGTGCGGATAGAAGCTATATGAGTAGAGATTTTTGTGCTAAACTAAGTTGCTCACTGACGCCCTTAGATAATAAATTTTTACTTGAATTAGCAAATGGTAAATTAATTACAGCAGATAATATATGTCGGAATCGAGAAATTAAACTGGTTAGTGAAACATTTAAGATTGACTTGATACCAGTAGAGTTAGGGAGTTTTGATGTGATAATCGGTATGGACTGGTTGAAAGAAGTAAAAGCAGAGATCGTTTGTTACAAAAATGCAATTCGCATTATACGAGAAAAAGGAAAACCCTTAATGGTGTACGGAGAAAAGAACAACGCGATGTTAAATCTTATTAGTAACCTGAAAGCATAAAAACTAATAAGAAAAGGTTGCTATGCTGTGCTAGCACACGTCGAGAAAGTTAATTCCGAAGAAAATAACATCAATGATGTTCCCGTCGCAAAAGAATTTCTCGATGTATTTTCGAAAGAATTACCGGGACTACCTCCACACCGATCCGTTGAATTTCAAATAGACCTTGTACCAGGAGCTGCACCAATAGCTTGTGCTCCATACAGACTCGCACCTAGCGAAATGAAGGAACTTCAGTGCCAATTACAAGAACTTTTAGAGCGTGGTTTCATTCGACCAAGCACATCACCTTGGGGAGCTCCTATTTTGTTTGTCAAAAAGAAGGAAGATACATTTAGGTAATGTATCGACTACCGAGAGTTGAACAAACTTACCATTAAGAACCGCTACCCACTACCGAGAATCGACAACTTATTTGATCAACTACAAGGCTCATCGGTTTATTCGAAGATTGATTTACGTTCTGGGTATCATCAATTACGGGTGTAGGAGGATGATATTTCAAAGACTGCTTTTAGGACGCGTTACGGTCATTACGAGTTTATGGTTATGCCGTTTGGGTTAACTAACGCACCAGCTGTGTTCATGGACCTCATGAACCGAGTGTGTGGACCATACCTTGACAAGTTTGTCATTGTATTCATCGATGACATACTTATTTACTCGAAGAATGATCAAGAGCACGAAGAACATTTGAAAAAAGTACTAGAGTTGCTGAGGAAAGAAAAACTGTACGCTAAGTTTTCAAAGTGTGCATTTTGGTTGGAAGAAGTTCAATTCCTCGGTCACATAGTGAACAAAGACGGTATTCAGGTAGATCCAGCAAAGATTGAAACTGTTGAAAAGTGGAACACCCCGAAAACTCCGAAGCATATACGCCAATTTTTAGGACTAGATGGTTACTACAGAAGGTTCATCCAAGATTTTTCCAAAATAGCAAAACCCTTGACTACATTAATGCATAAAGGGAGGAAATTTGAATGGAAGGATTAACAAAAAAAGGTGTTTCAATTATTAAAGAAAAAGTTAACTACAGCACCTATATTGTCATTACCTGAAGGGAATGATGACTTTGTGATATATTGTGACGCCTCAAAGCAAGGTCTCCGTTGTGTATTAATGCAATGAACGAAGGTAATTGCTTATACGTCTAGACAATTGAAGATTCACGAGCAGAATTATACGACGCATGATTTGGAATTAGGCGCGGTTGTTTTTACATTAAAGACTTGGAGGAACTACTTATATGGGGTCAAAAGTATTATATATACCGACCACAAAAGTCTTCAACACATATTTAACCAGAAACAACTGAACATGAGACAGCGCAGGTGGATTGAATTGTTGAATGATTACGACTTTGAGATTCGTTACCACTCGGGGAAGGCAAATGTGGTAGCCGACACCTTGAGCAGAAAGGACAGAGAACTCATTCGAGTAAAAGCTATGAATATAATGATTTACAATAACCTTACAACTCAAATAAAGGAGGCACAACAAGGAGTTTTAAAAGAAGAAAATTTAAAGGATGAAATACCCAAAGGATCGGAGAAGCATCTTAATATTCGGGAAGACGGAACCCGGTATAGGGCTGAAAGAATTTGGGTACCAAAATTTGGAGATATAAGAGAAATGGTACTTAGAGAAGCTCATAAAACCAGATACTCAATACATCCAGGAACGGGGAAGATGTACAAGGATCTCAAGAAACATTTTTAGTGTCCGAGTATGAAAGCCGATGTTGCTAAATACGTAGGAGAATGTTTGACGTGTTCTAAGGTCAAAGCGGAGCATCAAAAACCATCAGGTCTACTCCAACAACCCGAAATCCCGGAATGGAAATGGGAAAACATTACCATGGATTTCATCATTAAATTGCCAAGGACTGCCAGTGGTTTTGATACTATTTGGGTTTTGTTTGATCGTCTCACCAAATCATCACACTTCCTGCCAATAAGAGAAGATGACAAGATGGAGAAGTTAACACGATTGTATTTGAAGGAATTCGTCTCCAGACATGGAATACCAATCTCTATTATCTCTGATAGGGATGGCAGATTTATTTCAATATTCTGGCAGACATTACAGCAAGCATTAGGAACTCGTCTAGGCATGAGTACTGCCTATCATCCACAAACTGATGGGCAGAGCGAAAGGACGATACAAACGCTTGAAGACATGCTACTATCATGTGTTATAGATTTCGGAAACAGTTGGGATCGACATCTACCGTTAGCAGAATTTTCCTACAACAACAGCTACCATTCAAGCATTGAGATGGCACCGTTTGAAGCACTTTATGGTAGAAAGTGCAGGTCTCCAAATTGTTGGAGTGAAGTGGGTGATACACAGATTACGGGTCCGGAGATAATACAAGAAACTACTGAGAAGATCATCCAAATTTAACAACGGTTGAAAACCGCCCAAAGTCGACAAAAGAGCTACGCCGACATTAAAAGAAAAGATATAGAATTTGAAATTGGAGAGATGGTCATGCTTAAGGTTGCACCTTGTAAAGGCGTTGTTCGATTTGGTAAATGAGTGAAATTAAATCCAAGGTATATAGGACCATTCAATATTATTGATCGTATCGGACCAGTAGCTTACCGACTTGAATTACCACAACAACTCGCGGCTGTACATAATACTTTCCACGTCTCAAATTTGAAGAAATGTTTTGCTAAAGAAGATCTCACTTTTCTGTTAGACGAAATCTAAATCAACGAAAAACTTCAATTCGTCGAAGAACCCGTCGAAATAATGGATCGTGAGGTTAAAAGACTTAAGCAAAACAAGATACCAATTGTTAAAGTTCGATGGAATGCTCGTAGAGGACCCGAGTTCACCTGAGAACAAGAAGATCAGATGAAAAAGAAATACCCACACTTATTTTCAGAAGATACGTCAACACCTCCAACTACTTAAAATTTCGGGACGAAATTTATTTAACGGGTAGGTACTGTAGTGACCCGAACTTTTCCATGTTTATATATATTAAATGAAATTGTTATTTACATTATTAAGTGTTTCCAACATGTTAAGCAATCAAACTTGTTAAGACTTGATTAATTGAAATAGGTTTCATATAGACAATTGACCACCCAAGTTGACCGGTGATTCCCGAACGTTAAAAATTGTAAAAACTATATAATGACATATATATGATTATATATATAGTAAACATGATATTATAATAAGTAAGTATCTTATTAGGTATTTTAACAATGAGTTATATACATAAAATTGAGTTTATTGAATTAAGAAACTCGAAACGATATATATACCGATTATCGTTATAACAACGTCTTACTAAATACATATGAATCATATTAATATATTGATACACTATGTTTAATCATGATAAATGATAAGTAAACATGTCATTAAGTGTATTAACAATGAACTACATATGTAAAAACAAGACTACTAACTTAATGATTTCGAAACGAGACATCTATGTAACGATTATCGTTGTAACAACATTTAACTGTATATATATCATACTAAGATATATTAATATATCATAATATCATTATAATGTAATAATTTAACCTCTCTTTATATATAATAAATAATGGGTTAACAACATTTAACAAGATCGTTAACCTAAAGGTTACAAAACAACATTTACATGTAACGACTAACGATGACTTAATGACTCAGTTAAAATGTATATACATGTAGTGTTTTAATATGTATTCATACACTTTTGAAAGACTTCAAGACACTTATCAAAATACTTCTACTTAACAAAAATGCTTACAATTACATCCTCGTTCAGTTTAATCAACAATTCTACTCGTATGTACCCGTATTCGTACTCGTACAATACACAGCTTTTAGATGTATGTACTATTGGTATATACACTTCAATGATCAGCTCTTAGTAGCCCATGTGAGTCACCTAACATATGTGGGAACCATCATTTGGAAACTAGCATGAAATATCTCATAAAATTACAAAAATATTAGTAATCATTCATGACTTATTTACATGTAAACAAAATTACACATCCTTTATATCTAATCCATATACCAATGACCAAAAACACCTACAAACACTTTCATTCTTCAATTTTCTTCATCTAATTGATCTCTCTCAAGTTCTATCTTCAAGTTCTAAGTGTTCTTCATAAATTCTATAAGTTCTAGTTTCATAAAATCAAGAATACTTCCAAGTTTGCTAGCTTACTTCCAATCTTGTAAAGTGATCATCCAACCTCAAGAAATCTTTCTTATTTATAGTAAGATATCTTTCTAATACAAGGTAATACTCATATTCAAACTTTGATTCAATTTCTATAACTATAACAATCTTAATTCGAGTGAAAATCTTACTTGAACTTGTTTTCGTGTCATGATTCTGCTTCAAGAACTTTCAAGCCATCCAAGGATCCTTTGAAGCTAGATCTATTTTTCTCATTTCCAGTAGGTTTATCCACAAAACCTGAGGTAGTAATGATGTTCATTACATCATTCGATTCATATATATAAAACTACCTTATTCGAAGGTTTAAACTTGAAATCACTAGAACATAGTTTAGTTAATTCTAAACTTGTTCGCAAACAAAAGTTAATCCTTATAACTTGACTTTTAAAATCAACTAAACAAATATTCTATATCTATATGATATGCTAACTTAATGATTTAAAACCTAGAAACATGAAAAACACCGTAAAATCGGATTTACGACGTCGTAGTAACACCGCGGGCTGTTTTGGGTTAGTTAATTAAAAAATATGATAAACTTTGATTTAAAGTTGTTCTTCTGGGAAAATGATTTTTCTTATGAACATGAAACTATATCCAAAAATTATGGTTAAACTCAAAGTGGAAGTATGTTTTCCAAAATGGTCATCTAGACGTCGTTCTTTCGACTGAAATGACTACATTTACAAAAATGACTTGTAACCTGTATTTCCGACTATAAACTTATACTTTTTCTGTTTAGATTCATAAACTTAAGTTCAATATGAAACCATAGCAACTTTATTCACTCAAAACGAGTTTAAAACGAAGAAGTTATGGGTAAAACAAGATTGGATAATTTTTCTTGTTGTAGCTACGTGAAAATTGGTAACAAATCTATATTAATCATATCCTAGCTAACTTATATTGTATTATACATGTATTCTAATATATTATGTAATCTTGGGATACCATAGACACGTATGTAAATGTTTTGACATATCATATCGACCCATCTATATATATTATTTGGAACAACCATAGACACTCTATATGCAATAATGTTGGAGTTAGCTATACAGGGTTGAGGTTGATTCCAAAAATATATATACTTTGAGTTGTGATCTAGCCTCAGACGTGTATACACTGGGTCGTGGATTGATTCAAGATAATATATATCAATTTATTTCTGTACATCTAACTATGGACAACTAGTTATAGGTTACAAACGAGGACAGCTGACTTAATAAACTTAAAACATCAAAATGTATTAAAAGTGTTGTAAATATATTTTGAACATACTTTGATATATATGTACATATTTGTTATAGGTTCGTGAATCGACCAGTGGCCAAGTCTTACTTCCCGACGAAGTAAAAATCTGTGAAAGTGAGTTATAGTCCCACTTTTAACTAATATTTTTGGGATGAGAATACATGCAGCTTTATAAATGTTTTACAAAATAGACACAAGTACATGAAACTACTTTCTATGGTTGAATGATCGAAGCCGAATATGCCCCTTTTTGCTTGGTAGCCTAAGAATTAGGGAACATCACTAATTTTGAGAATTAGTGCACGCCTAATTGACGCGAATCCTAAAGATAGATCTATTGGGCCTAACAAACCCCATCCAAAATACAGGATGCTTTAGTACTTCGAGTTTTATATCATGTCCGATGGATGTCCCGGAATGATGGGGATATTCTTATATGCATCTTGTTAATGTCGATTACCAGGTGTTCACCATATGAATAATTTTTTTATCTCTATGTATGAGATGTGTATTGAAATATGAAATCTTGTGGTCTATTATTACGATTTGATAAATATATAGGTTAAACCTATAACTCACCAACATTTTTGTTGACGTTTAAAGCATGTTTATTCTCAGGTGATTATTAAGAGCTTCCACTGTTGCATGCTAATATATGGACAAGATTTGGAGTCAGCATGCTTGTATTATATTGTTTAAAACTGCATTCGAAATTTACTTTGTTGTAACATATTAAAATTGTAAACCAATATGTATTGGTAGTGTTTAAGTGTGATATTTTTAGATTATCATTTCTGATAATCTAGGTGGTGTCCTTTTAACCTTGTCGATAAAATAAAGGTTATGGTTTGTTTTAAAAACGAATGCAGTCTTTGAAAAACGTCTCATATAGAGGTTAAAACCTCGCAACGAAATCAATTAATATGGAACGTTTATAATCAATATGAACGGGACATTTCACTACCGGCTCTTTGGTTCACACCATACGCACTTGTCATGATGCTACCGGCTCTTTGGTTCACATCACAACTTGAGTCATACTCACGCTAAAGTGCTACCGGCTCTTTGGTTCACACTCTAACAAACTCACGCTAGGTGCTACCGGCTCTTTGGTTCACACCCTAACAACTCATGCTAAAATGCTACCGGCTCTTTGGTTCACACTACAACACACATGTCATGATGCTACCGGCTATTTGGTTCACATCATAGCACATTCGCACATGCTATGGCACTACCGGCTCTTTGGTTCATACCAAAGCACACAAATAAATACACTATATACATACACGTATAATTATTCCACTCACCTTGGAATGCCCGCACAAGTCATGTATAACATGATCTCCATCCTCATATCCGAGCAAGCAACAACCTATATCACACATAGACACAATATGCACATAAATAACAATTCTCTAAAAGAGAACCCGACACTCACATCCCTTAGTCGAGGGATCTCACCTTTCTCGTTTGACCCGCCCATTTATCTCCTAATGAGCTCAAACCAATTACCACTTCGGGTGCTAATTTAAACCCACCCTACTAAGTACAAGTTAACCTAATTTGTACTTTACACTAACTAGACCAACCTAGGTCCCGACACTAGATTACTACTTAAGTAGTGATCATTTCAAACACCATTTACACAAAAACCACATGTGCAATATTGACCCATATTGCTTTTGATCACAATTGACTTATGTTAAAACATCACTTTGACTCAAAATCACTTCTCATGTGTGATTACTTCCAAAAACGACATTTAATACTTAACACAAGTGTTTAAACATCCATTTGACCAAAACTAGTGTCATCATCAAATTCGACCCAATCAACTTACCCATTTTGACATAAGTCCCAAAAACGCCCAAAATCACTAACGGCTGGTGATTATATTTTCAAAACATCAATATCACTTACAACCTTTCAATCTAGTGGTTTAACACCGAAATCATGACAAATACTTCAAAATTCTTCATCAAACCGTAAACCCACAATAATTGGGTTTACTTACATAACACATACAACAAAACCCCCAATTTCATGAGAAATGGGGTTTGTAACCCAACACTAACTCAAACCCTAACCCCAAATAAAAATCAAAGTAAATAAAATCAGAGTTAAGACTTACCACCACTACCCAAATGTAGCTAAGAGCAAGAGGACTAACTTTAACTCTTGAGCTTTCACCCGAATCGAACTTCTTCCTCCTAGATTGAAGCTTTCTCACTCTAAAATCACCCTCTCTCTCTAAGATATGTTGGGAGTGTTTGTGTGTGTGAAGAGTGAGATAGAGATAAGGTTTGGATCAATTTTAGGGCTTAAAACTCGTCCACAAGTGAAAAGACTCAAATGCCCCCAAATTAAACTCCAAAAACGAGTTCAAAATGGTCAATCTGCACATGGGTCGCATTTCACTACTACCTGTCACGTTTTGCGATACCCCAGACGCGATACACCAGACCAAATCGCGACGAAGTAACCAAGGCGAAGATTTTCAAGTCGTCGCGTCTTGGACCACTCCATCACATTACGCGATGAACTGAAACGCGATGTAAGACCTTGTTTCCATTTCAGTTGATTGGGACGCCGTCCAGGGTTCGGGACGCTGTCCAGCAAAGAAGAGCTGGACGTCGTCCAATATTTGGGACGCCGTCCAGTTGGTCTGTTGGGCCAGCTGTGATATTTTAGTTTTTAATAAGGGGTATGTTGGTATTTTCACTTGGTGGCCGGTTTTAAGCTACAAATGGGCAAATGTTGAGCTCATTCAACCTTATCTTCACCAACACAAACACTCTCATCCATATCTAGTAAGAGAGGAGAGTTTTAGAGAGAGAGAAGTTGATTTGGAGAAGAAGGAGTCAGATTCTCACCAAGGCTCGGGTTTTAAAGTTGTTTATCTCGCTCCTAGCTACGTTGTGGTAGTATTGGTAAGTTCAAACTCAGAATTTCATTTGTTAGATTTGATATTCAAGTTAGGGTTTGAGCTAGATTTGTTGTGAAACCCTTTTAGGTGATGAAATGGGTTCATGGTGACTAGTTATTCTTGTCACTTAGCGGGTTTTGGGATTGGTTGATGTTTTGGCCTTGATTAGGCTTTGAAAATGAGTTTAATCGCTAGGTTTAGTGATTATGGAAGTGTTGGAACACTTTTGGGTGTGTTTTGTTGCCTAATCTTAAAATGGGTCAAATTAGGGTTTTGGTGTCAAAATGGGTATGACACGTGTTTAACACTAGTGTTCGGGTTTAATTGATGTATTAGGACCATTTTTACTCGTGTTAGTGATTATTGGTTAGTTTGGACGCGGTTTGTGCTTGAAAGTGCATTTGGGTCTAAATTGCACTAAGTGTCATTTGGGTTGGTTTGTAAGTCAACCCTAATTGTGTTGTTGTATTGGTGTTAATGGAATAGGTACATTCCATCGGCGAGTTGTGGATTATTCGGTTGCATTCTTCAAGGCGACAAGGTGAGTGTTAATATCCTATGTGCATATGTATGTGTAGGATGGGTGCGGGTCGGGTGAAGTGGTTCTAGGTTATAGAGCTCACTTTACATATAGGTGGATTTTGATGGACTTGCGTTTAGGTCCAATTGGCACGGTTGTGCATTTTGGTTGACCACCTTTGGCGAGGTACACGTTTTGTGTGTACGTTATCACACGTGTTTGTGATGTGGAGTATATAACCCCAATGGAGAAGGGTTGATATTGTTGTGATGTGGATAACCCCGATGTGGTGGATTTTATAATCCCGTGACCGTGGGTTTTGAGTTGGAGAAGTGGATCTCGTGTAGTTCGGATTCACGATGACGCGTGTAGTTTCGGTTATCTTATTGATTTGTGGAAGGTGAATCTCGTGTAGTTCGGATTCACGATGACGCGTGTAGTTCGGTCATCTTATCGGAAGTGAATCTCGTGTAGTTCGGATTCACGGTGACGCGTGTAGTTCGGTCGTCTTATTGAGGTAGTGATCTCGTGTAGTTCGAATTACTAAGGCTCGTGTAGTTCGGCCAACCTCGATGTTGTCTTGTTGAAGATAGTAATCTCGTGTGGTTTCGGATTACTAAGGCTCGTGTAGTTCGGCCAAGCTTGCGTAGTCTGTTTTAGAAGACTTGCTTTTGGATTTGATTAGGATTGGGTAGCGTATCCCCAATCCCATGCTCGGTCTATATTTTGTATAAACTAAATTGGGTCGAAATGGTCACTTGTGGTATTTTTGGGTCGTTGTGGGCCCGGTGTTGTAAAACTCAGTTTTATTGTGGAAAACTCTTAGTTTTAATCATTATAACATATTGTGAAAGTGTTTTGGTTTAAAAGTGTCGGGAAGCGGGTTTTTCGCCCGCGTAACTTTGTAAAACTGATCAGAAGCTGGTAGTGCATTTGGACGTCGTCCAAAAGGCTTGGACGCCGTCCAGTCTTTCACAACTGGATGCCGTCCAGAAGTACTGTCCCAGAATTATTTTTTTAACACGTTTTTGGATGGATAACGGGTTGGGTCGTTACAAGTGGTATCTGAGCATGGTCTAAGGGATTTAGGTGACTTGAGATAGGTGCCTAGACTTAGACCTTTGTGTGTGCTTAATTGTTGCGGGACTTGTAGGAGTACGGGTCGGAATAGGTTATAGTTAGTGCCTTGTTTGTAGTTGGACTAACGTTTATATTAGTAATGCGGATATTATTAGTATATTATTGTGTGGTGATAATAATTCTTGTGTGTGTTTATATCGCGTAGAATTTTGTCTGTGTTTGTTTATATCATCGAGCGAGGCGGTCGTTGTACTAACGAGTTGATACGGCGTATGTGCGTAATAAGGATTTTCAAACCTTATTACGGGTGCAAATCGTGTCTAGCAAGTGATGTACGACGAGTGTTTAGCAAGATGGGGGCGGTTTTTTGTGTGTGCTTTATACGTTCGTGATCTAACCGCTTTGCATTCCTTAGAATGGCGACGGAAACCGGGATCGAGACGAACGATTTGGAGTTTAACGCTAGAGTTGCGGCCGCCGTTGCGGAGCAAATGAGTGCGTTTCGAGAAGAAATTGATAGGAAGTATTCCGAACTTCAAGGTAGTAGTGGAATGGAGCGTTGTCTTAAGAACTTCATGAGGACTAAACCCCCAATGTATGACGGGAAACCGGATCCTTTGATAAGCACAACTTGGATTTCGGATGTCGAAGGGTGTTTTCGTACTATTGAATGCCCTCCCGAGAAGAGGACAAGACTCGCTACTAGTTTGTTGCGGGGTAGGGCGAAGGATTGGTTGGATGGTAAGATTGACCTTGTCGGTGGTGAGCCGTTTATGGCTCTATCGTGGGACGAGTTTAAGGAGGAATTCTTCGAGGAATTTCGGACTTCAGCCGATTTGTCGGAATTGCGTAATGAGTTGCGAAATTTGCAACAGGGTTCTATGGATTTGAATACTCTCAAGACGACCTTTATGGCGAAGGCTCGTTTTTGTCCGGAGTATTTGGGGAATGATCGTATGTTGATGGGGGATTTCTATCGGACTTTGAATGATGACTTGAAGAGTAAAATTAGCCGGGGTCAAGCGAAATCGTTTGCGAAATTATTCGCCTTGGCTAGAGGTTTCGAGTCGTATTCACAATCCAAGAAGGGTGAACCTTCAAGTGAAAGAAGGGTTGTTTCTTATGGTGCTCCAAGTAAGAGGACTAAGGGTCCGAGTGTGAGCACGGGTGGTACACGGATGGGTATATCGGATGCTAGTACTTCTAGGTGTTACAATTGTGGCATGAGGGGTCACAAGTCTTGAGAATGTCCGGTACCAAAGGGTGATGGCATGGTGTGCTTCAATTGCCAAGAAGAAGGACATCGTAAGTCGGAATGTCCCAAGTTAGCGGGGACGGGTGCGACAAGGAGACGTTAAGGTACGTTTCGTTTTAATAAATATGTCCTTTGATTATTTATTAAGTGCTGTTTAAATTTGAGTTGATTAAATGCCTTGTGTTATGGGTGACGTTCCTAATGGAAGTACCCTATGGTGACGTTTGATTGTCGGGCGAAGGGCGTAATACTTGGTGCAACCAAGCATTCCTTAGTATTTGGAAAATGTTTCTACCAAGCCATGGAAATGGGTTTTGGTGTTCGATTGTTAAGCGCTTGTTCGCTTTTGTGTTGAAGTGGATGAACCATGAGGTTCGTCGGGTGGATTGGAACCCGAAAGAGATCAAGTGTTTGATCTCGATGTATATTGGTAATGGAGTCTACATGACGCGACATTAGGTGCCTCTTTCATACCTACTAGCGTGGTGTTCGACTCCGATTGTGTGGCGGTTACGTTGTACTTAGGGTACCGGAGAGAAACCCTTAGGTACATGAGTGACTAGGTGGAAGTTGACAAACTATAGCAATTGGATGATTGCGAGAGTAGAGTTTGTGTAATTTGCGAGGCACTGTTCGTTCAAAGTGTTTAAGGATTGGATACAATCCTTCGTGTGCTCAAGGTTGGAGCAAGAGGTGGTGATGGGTCGTGCGAGCCCAATTGTTGGTAAAGTCTACCTTTGGTAGCATTGTACGGTTGTACAAGGTGCGGTTATGGAACGTAGTTCCAAGTGGGGGAGTTACACTCCCGCCTGAGGAAGTTTTAGTGGGAGATTTCGGATGATGCTTTTGGTAGATCCGGAAATTTTGTCGAGACCTAGTTTTGGTGGATTTGTGGTAGAGTAAAATTTCGGTTAAATTGTACTTATGGTTTTGGATGTAAATTATCGCCGAGGTGATAATGTGGTAATCTCGTTGAGAGATAATGGACGTGTTTGACGAGCAAGGTGAAATCCCTCAGTTAAGGGATGTGCGTATCGGATTCTCTTTTAGGGAATTGTTGTTTGGTACCTATGATTGATATAGGTGGTTCTTGCTCGATTGTGTAGATGGTTAGTGGTATCCGTTAAGGTTCACTATAGTGTAGCAGAGCGCGATGTTGCACTACTCGTTGTTTGAGGTCAAAAGTGCGTATGTTGATTGATGAAGCATGACCTTCGGGGTCCGCTGACTTCATTATGGGATTGTTGATTGGTGAAGCATGACCTTCGGGGTCCGCTGACTTCATCATGGGATTGTTGATTGGTGAAGCATGACCTTCGGGGTCCGCTGACTTCATCATGGGAATATGTGATTGGTGAAGCATGACCTTCGGGGTCCGCTGACTTCATCATGGGCGTATGTGTTATATCGGTGAAGCATGACTTTCGGGGTCCGCTGACTTCATCCGGTGTTGAGTTGTGAATCTCGTGTAGTTCGGATTCACGATGACGCGTGTAGTTCGGTCATCTTATTGTGGAAGTGAATCGCGTGTAGTTCGGATTCACCAATGACGCGTGTGGTTTCGGTCATTGTATTGAGGAGTGAGTCTCGTGTAGTTCGGATTCACAAATGACTCGTGTAGTTCGGCCATTCCTTTGGGATAGTGACTCTCGTGTAGTTCGGATTCACTATGGCACGTGTAGTTCGGCCAATCCTGATTGTTGTTGCGAGGAAGGTAGTGAGTCGTGTGTAGTTCGGATTCACTAAGGTGCGTGTGTTTTCGGCCAGCCTTCATGTTGTTTGATCTATTGGTTGTTTATACACCAATGGTGGGGTCGTAAGGACCGTGATGTTTGATCTATTGGTTGTTTTATACACCAATGGTGGGGTCGTAAGGACCGTGTTGTGTGATCTATCGGTTGTTTTATACACCGTCGTAAGGACCATGTTGTGTGAACTATCGGTTGATTTATACACTGATGGTGGGGTCGTGAGAACCATGTTGTAGGATTAGTGATGCGATAGCCGTGCTTCGCTCACATGTTGTTACGGGTGTAACGATTGTCGATTTTGGTACACTTTTGGATTAGCGTTGCCATAGTCGTTTTGGGCGCTATCGATTTTAACCGTTGATTATGATGTTACGGTAGTTGCGTATGGGTTGTATTGCGCACTACAAGGGATGTTTAGTGATTGGTGTTATCCGTAAGGATTCGTTTGGTTCGGTCTTTATCTTTTTGGGTTGTTGACCTTAGGTTGAGACTTGGTTGCTTTTAGCATTGTACTCGGTAAGGGTACGCTAAGGGATTGATATCTCGGTAAGAGATTTTTTAAATTTTCCTATGTGAGGGAATGTGTAAGGTTTTAGTGCTCGGATTGTGAATTGATAAGTCGCGAGTGACGATTTAGTTGTGAAAAGTGATTCATTGAGAAGAATTGTCTAGGAAAGTTGATTGGGACTTGTGTTTGAGGACCGTTGAGTGAGGTCCGTTCGGGTAGGTGACGAAGATCACGAGGACGTGATCGATTCTAAGTGGGGGAGAGTTGTAAGACCCTGTTTCCATTTCAGTTGATCGGGACGCCGTCCAGCAAAGAAGAGCTGGACGCCGTCCAATATTTGGGTCGCCGTCCAGTTGATCTGTCGGGCCAGCTGTGATATTTTAGTTTTTAATAAGGGGTATGTTGGTATTTTTACTTGGTGGCCGGTTTTAAGCCACAAATGGGCAAAGGTTGAGCTCATTCAACCTTATCTTCACCAACACAAACACTCTCATCCATATCTAGTGAGAGAGGAGAGTTTTAGAGAGAGAGAACTTGATTTGGAGAAGAAGGAGTCGGATTCTCACCAAGGCTCGGGTTTTAAAGTTGTTCATCTCGCTCCTAGCTACATTGTGGTAGTATTGGTAAGTTCAAACTCCGAATTTCATTTGTTAGATTTGATATTCAAGTTAGGGTTTGAGCTAGATTTGTTGTGAAACCCTTTTAGGTGATGAAATGGGTTCATGGTGACTAGTTATTCTTGTCACTTGGCGGGTTTTGGGATTGGTTGACGTTTTGGCCTTGATTAGGCTTTGAAAATGAGTTTAATCGCTAGGTTTAGTGATTATGGAAGTGTTGGAACACTTTTGGGTGTGTTTTGTTGCCTAATCTTGAAATGGGTCAAATTAGGGTTTTGGTGTCAAAATGGGTATGACACATGTTTAACACATGTGTTCGGGTTTAATCGGTGTATTAGGACCATTTTCACTCGTGTTAGTGATTATTGGTTAGTTTGGATGCGGTTTGTGCTTGGAAGTGCATTTGGGTCTAAATTGCACTAAGTGTCATTTGGGTTGGTTTGTAAGTCAACCCTAATTGTGTTGTTGTATTGGTGTTAATGGAATAGGTACATTCCATCGGCGAGTTGCGGATTATTCGGTTGCATTCTTCAAGGCGACAAGGTGAGTGTTAATATCCTATGTGCATATGTATGTGTAGGATGGGTGCGGGTCAGGTGAAGTGGTTCTCGGTTATAGAGCTCACTTCACATATAGGTGGATTTTGATGGACTTGTGTTTAGGTCCAATTGGCACGGTTGTGCGTTTTGGTTGACCACCTTTGGCGAGGTACACGTTTTGTGTGTACGTTATCACACGTGTTTGTGATGTGGAGTATATAACCCCAATGGCGAAGGGTTGATATTGTTGTGATGTGGATAACCCCGATGTGGTGGATTTTATAATCCCGTGACCGTGGGTTTTGAGTTGGAGAAGTGGATCTCGTGTAGTTCGGATTCACGATGACGCGTGTAGTTTCGGTCATCTTATTGATTTGTGGAAGGTGAATCTCGTGTAGTTCGGATTCACGATGACGCGTGTAGTTCGGTCATCTTATCGGAAGTGAATCTCGTGTAGTTCGGATTCACGGTGACGCGTGTAGTTCGGTCATCTTATTGAGGTAGTGATCTCGTGTAGTTCGGATTACTAAGACTCGTGTAGTTTGGCCAACCTCGATGTTGTCTTGTTGAAGATAGTAATCTCGTGTGGTTTCGGATTACTAAGGCTTGTGTAGTTTGGCCAATCTTCATTGTGGTGTTTGGTATTCGGTAATGGGTTAAGGGGTTAACCTTATTCGTTTATATATTGTTATGTATATATTAACGTATTGTTGTGATGTAGCTAACCCTCCGGATGTAGCTATTAGGCGTTGTTCACATCGTCGTTGGTGAACTTATGTTTGTTGATGTATCTTTAGCTCGTTGCTTAGTGATCGTACGGTATGCTTAGATTAGCTTGCCTTTATGCTTGGATGCTCCGGTATGCGGTATTTGTTATTTTGTATGGCGTGTCCATTTTATGCATATATATGTATGTAGTATATTCTCACTCACTAAGCATTAGCTTACCCTCTCGTTGTTTACATTTTTATAGATTGCTTGGATGCGGTGGCTCGGGTAAGCGTGGGGACTAGTGAGCTTGCGTAGTCTGCTTTAGAAGACTTGCTTTTGGATTTGATTAGGATTGGGTAGCGTATCCCCAATTCCATGCTCGGTCTATGTTTTGTATAAACTAAATTGGGTCGAAATGGTCACTTGTGGTATTTTTGGGTCGTTGTGGGCCCGGTGTTGTAAAACTCGGTTTTATTGTGAAAAACTCTTAGTTTTAATCATTATAACATATTGTGAAAGTGTTTTGGTTTAAAAGTGTCGGGAAGCGGGTTTTTCGCCCGCGTAACTTTGTAAAACTGATCAGAAGCTGGTAGTGCATTTGAACGCCGTCCAAAAGGCTTGGACGCCGTCCAGTCTTTCACAACTGGACGCCGTCCAGATAAGTGGACGCCGTCCAGAAGTACTGTCCCAGAAAAAAAAATTAGCACGTTTTTGGATGGATAACGGGTTTGGTCGTTACACGCGATATACTAAGCTTAAACGCGATATCTGCAGCTCTTCAACTCAATTTCAGTTTCCAGCTTCAATTTAAAAGTTCAGGGACTGAAGTTGTCTGATTCTGATTCTGATGTAAATTCTGAAAATGCATAAGCGTTAGGTAGACTTTCAGTGACACTTTCTGATGCACACTTTTACTGACACTTTCTAATGTATAAAATTCAGGGTGTTATAGATATTCAGGAAATTTTCGACTCCTTGAGAAAAATCAACATGAAGCTTAACCCAGAAAAATGCAGCTTCGGTTTTGAAGAGGGTAAGTTCGTTGGTCACGTCATAACGCCACGCGACATAAGAGCAAACCCGAAAAAGATTCAAGCAGTTGACGAGATGATATCGCTAAGAACAAAAAAGGAGGTACAGAGCTAAATGTATTTTTGTATTATCATTTCATTATTTATAAAATTTACCGGGTACTACCCTTTACCAAAAAAAAAAGCTTAAATGGAAAGCTGGCAGCGTTATCCAGATTCTTGTCCAAGGCAGCGGAACGTTCGCTACTAATGGCGTACGTCGCGCCACGACGTGTCACGTGCAACACGTGGCGCTTTTCTTACCATTATTGAGAACATCGGTCTTGAGCTTATAAAAGCATTGTCAAGTCAACGCCACGGGTAGTGTGACGTACTGAGGAGTTGACTTGTTATGGCTGAGATGGATCAAATTCCGAGATATCAGGCACATGGAGGACGTGGAGTAGGTTGTAGGAATGATCAGAAGATTCTAGAGGCAGTTATTGAAGAGTGGTCACCCAAATAACCGTCGTTTATCTATCTATAAATAATGGCTCAAAGCCTTATTTGGAGGTTAATCAACATTCACACACTCTAATCTTCTCATCATTCTTACCTTGGAGGCTCGGTAAAAGACAAACAACACCACACCCTTCAAATCCAAACTAACCAGATGAACACCTTCCGAAGGTTAGATCACTTATTATTTGCTTGCACTCGAACCAAACTTTTTTGGTTTGATCACCTCGCTTCGCGGCGGAAAATGTTTGCTAAATTCTATTGGCAAAAAAATGAAAAAATAGTCGCAATTTCAGTAACGTAAGGGTATTCGGGAGGTGATCATGTATATTTAATAATATGTTAAATATATTTGTATACTCATAAATAATGTAGGGACCTATAATGTAAATATAATTCAATTTCATGTTTATTACTCTAAAACAAAGCTCCGTTGGTAGTGCGTGGAAGATCCGTTTCGAATATAGTTTATTGCGTTTAGTTCGTAAAATTATTTCAAGTTTAACGCTTATGGTGGTAAAATCTAAATAGTCGTAATTTCAGTAACATAAGGGTAATTCGGGAGATGATCATGTATATTTAATAATATGCTATGTATATTTGTATGTTCATAAATAATGTAGGGACCTAAAATGTAAATGTAATTGAATTTCATGTTTATTACTCTAAAATAGAACTCCGTTGGTAGTGCATGGAAGATCCGTTTCGAATACAGTTTGTTGCGTTTATTTCGCAATATTATTTCGAATTTAATGGTTATGGTGGTGAAACCTAACTCGCGTCGAACAAGAGATTATTCTCGTCGAATATTTATGTGGGTAAAGTTGGTGGGGTTTTTATTAAATATAGAAGTTACTTTTTGCCACCCTTGTATTTAACCTTTGTATCATTGAAAATTTATTTTTTTATCCCTTAAGTTTGGCAAGGGTGACAATTTGTAATGTTGCTCCATGTTGGCATGTGTGTTTAAACATATGGTATAATGGTTAAAATTTATGTGGGTAAAGTTGATGAAGTTTTTATTAAATAAATATACAAGTTACCTTTTGCCCTCCGTTGTATTTAACCTTTACACCTTTAAAAATTTACATTTATTCCCCTTAAGTTTGACAAGGGTGACAATCTTTAATGTTGCTCCTTATTGATACATGTGTTTAAGCGCATGGTACAAATATTAAAACACAATTTAGTTACTATTCATCAAACTTTATCTTTTAAATAAATGGAGAATAGATCAAAGATCAATAATCAATAATATTGCTAATTCTCAAAAATAAATTCAAGTATTTCAAACGCTTATACAAATGTAAATCCAGAGGTTGAGACGACACAACGGTGTGAGTTTAGCTGCATTGTCCAAGTCAATTGGGAGTGTTTGAAGTGCGCCCGCAAGGCATTGACAAGTTTGCTTTAGAACATCGTTTGAAGCATTAGCCGCTTGAACCAAACCTTGTACATTGGAACAACATTGTGGGCTAGGCACTTCCGAGTCTCTAAACAAGAAAGAACCACAACTCATCAACTTCATGATCATAAGTCACACAAAGTTCAAACATATAGACTAGTTGGGGGTACGTTTCGAGCAATTCCCACTTGGTATTACGTATATATTTATACATATATATTTATTTATATTACTTATTCGATTTCAAATTAAGTATCCGCTTACAAAGTTCAAACACAATTAAGGCTTTATTTTGTCACAAAGTTCAAATGTTCCTCAAAAACTACAATATCCACGGATCATATTACCCTATATATCTAAATGACATAGCCAAAATGAATAGTAAACTTCCAACCCTTCACAAATGCACACCAAACTTTTTATTTTTTACAATTCACCCACAACCTTTCTAATAATTAACTTCATACTTTTTACAAATTCACCACAAACTTTTCACACTTTACAATTTGACCATCAAACTTCTCATCCACTATAAATTGACCACAAAATTTTCACTACTCCATAACTACTCATTATCATTATTTTTATTTTTTACGATTCACCCACACCTTTTTTAATAGTTACCTTTATAGCTTTTACAAAATCACTACAAACTTTTCACACTTCATAATTTGACCATAAACTTCTCATCCATTATAAACTGACCATATAATTTTTACTACTCCATATTAAATCAATCACATAATTTTTCACTTAATTATTGTTTAAATTTTTTTTCTTATTATAAATTAACTACGTAACTCATTGTTTAATAACTGTTTTATTGTTATTATATATAGTTTTTCCTATTTTATTAAATAGTTTGTACCAATCGTTGATGTACGTCTCACTTTATTGATTGAGCATTTGGGTCTTTTCTCTCGACAAGACGAAAAGTAAAACAAAAAATGATGAATAATTACTTTCACGCTTATTACAAATCAACCACATAACTATTTTTGGTCATTCCTCGGTAAAACGAAAAATAAAAAAAATGATAAATAATTACTTTTCAATAATTAGCTATGTAATTAATGTTAATCAAGGGTGAAGAACCGTCGCAAAGCCAGGTCGCCCAACTAGTTAGTATCGCTTAATAATTTAGCATTAGTATAAAATCAGGCAACATTTTTTTGTCAATTTAAAACATTTTTATACATTAAAAGTAAATAAATTAGTATTCTTTTATAACTTCAAAGAAAAACTACTCCGTATAACAATTTGCTTAAGATTATTTCCAAATGATAAAATCCAAAATCATAGTAGTAGTTTATCCTTCCAAAATCATCACATTGATAAATACTAAGTGGGTCCCATATATATCTCTTTCAATAACCACATTCCCCATAGTCAAATGAGGAAACGCTTACTAGTCACCAAAAACTAAACAACCATTTGATTTGATCAACAACAATTAATAATGGAAAATTCAAAAATTGGAAGAAGATTTGAAGGCAAAGTTGCAATAATTACAGCATCAACACAAGGTATAGGTTATAGTATTGCTCAACGCCTTGGTGTAGAAGGTGCTTCTGTTGTAATTTCATCTAGAAGACAGGTATTTTTTTTTCTTTTTCTTTTTCTTTTCTTTTTATGAAACTGGGAAATTGAGTTGAGTTTAAAGATGAAAACTTTTTTTTTTTTTTTTTTTTTTTTTTTTTTTTTTTTTTTGTAATTTTGATAGAGAAATGTTGATGAGGCAGTTAAAAAGCTAAAGGAGCAAGGAATTGAAGTAATGGGGTTGGTATGTCATGTTTCTAATGCACAACAAAGAAAGAATCTTATTGACCAGACTATACAGGTAAACAAATTTTCTTTTTCTTTTTTTATTTATTTGTTTCAATTTTAGATCAGTGTTTGTGAAAAGTAAATAATAGAAAATACTCCAATAGTGTTTATCTTATGAAAAAGGTGATCTTGAAAATATGACATGTAAGTTTGAAAAAGCATGTTGAGACATGTTTATGATTACAAATGTTACATTTGTTCTACAAAAGCAATGGAAACTTGAGCATTTGATTATCAAGTTCAGCAAGGAAAATGATGTTTTCGACATCTTAAGCTTTGAGTTGCTTGAAACGTTTTCCAAAATTAAGTTATTGTTATTCGATGTTTAATATTTTTGAGCCGATTAGTTTGGCTATCCATCATGAATTACCCGAGTTGATTTTTCAAAAAGAACGTTGTTTGAATAAGTCACCAATTGGTGCATCACACGAATATCTGCTTGTATCAAGATTCGAGTTTTTTTTTTGGGCATACAATTTGGAGTTATGTTTTGCAGTAGTTAAGTTTTCTTGTCAAGCTTATTCATCCAAGTCAAAAGATCTTGGTTCAGTAAGTACATCCTTAGGGCCCTGCTGAATGAATATATCAAATGCTTAAGGATCAGTATGTTTGTATGTGACCCTATTAAGTTTTGTGTGATTATGTAGCTTTGTTTAATCGTAATTTCTCTTTTTTTTCTGACGCAGAAATATGGGAAAATAGACGTGGTAGTGTCGAATGCCGCTGCTAATCCTTCAGTTGATGCCATTCTTCAAACTAAAGAAACATCCCTTGATAAGCTTTGGGAAATCAATGTTAAAACGTCTATATTGCTTCTTCAGGTACGTCTCATTCATAGCTTCTTATTTATTATTTTGCTGGAAGTTCGTTTAATGACTGACTGATTGTTAACCATCTATTTTCAATACCTCAAAACTTAAATCAAGAAATACACTATGGCTTTAATACTGTACGTTTTCTCCTGATTTTCTAACAGGAAGCATCCACTCACTTGACGAAAGGTTCATCGATTGTTTTTATTTCCTCGATCAGCGCTTTTGAACCCCCAGCAGGCTTGGCGATGTACGGTGTCACAAAAACCGCTCTTCTTGGTCTTACAAAGGTGTTTTTTTATATCTTTGAGTATTCTTCTTTAGAAACTCCTATACCATCTGCCGATATAGATTGATTGAAAAATGTTGTTGCTAGTGCAACCAGTTCAGTAACTCTTGCTGATTTAAAATGTTTTTACATTATGTGTTTAGGCTCTTGCAACCGAGTTGGCCCCACATACTCGTGTGAACTGTGTCGCTCCAGGGTTTGTACCTACCCACTTTGCCGAATACATTACCAGCAATCCAGCCATGGTAAGTTTCCTTTATTCATGTAGGGTGTGTGTGTTTGCCTTTAACAAAAAGGTGTCCTTTTATTCATAATTTCATATCAACAATGAGATGTTAAGTTTGTTAACCCTTGTATTTGGGCTTTTTACACAAACTAATAAATCTCGTGAAAATACAATGGACAATTTCGATAGAATCAACTATTTCGGCCCTTTTTAACATTCGAGCATTAATCAAATGCATAAACATCTTTCAATCATGTATCAAGGTCAAGGACAAGATAAGGAAAATTAGTAACAACGACAACTTTTGGATACACTATTTTAACTTTTTTTTGTCATGAGACAATGGAGATTTTATTTCGTTTTACATAGAATATGTAACTAATTTTCAAGAGGTGACAAGTTCAAACCTTAGTACCAACATATCGCGGGTGGCCATGGAAAAGGGTAGGAAACGGTCACAGCATAAACCGATTAGGTCTCGTACATTTTAGTAATAAAATACCCCCCTTCGTTTGGTAGCCTGAACAAGACTAACCTAAAACGTTTACCAGTTTAGCCATATAAAATATGCAAGTCAGAATTTATGAAGCTCTGACTTATATTTCATGAACAGAGGAAGGACCTTGAAGGTAAGACACCGCTAAAGAGGCTTGGGACAACAGAAGACATGGCTGCAGCCACCGCTTTCTTGGCTTCTGATGAAGCTTCATATATAACCGGTGAGACTATTGTGGTTGCCGGAGGAGCACCTTCCCGCTTATGATCTCCTTTTTTATTTTTAACTTTTTTCCTCTTTTAAGCTTCTTGTGTGCAACTTCAGAATTTATATAACTATATAATATAATGACTGGTGACTTTGAAGTTTGGCAAATAAAAGTGTGTTTAGCTGCAGACACTTTTATCCTTTTTTATTCATCTCTAGTATTCTAGAAAATCAAGGGTGATTTTCTAGCTGATGTTATTTACACAGGCGATTTTGCTCTATACACGGGAATAAAACGTGTACTTAGCGTTGTATTTTATAACCCGTCTGACCTGTCCAATTTAGTAAATATCTTCACCCATATCATTAACAAGCCCTTAAAATTAATCAGTGTCACACTTGATACATGAAAGTTCTTGTACACATTTGTAGATACTAGGAATATAGATCATCGTACACTGGTCATTAGTATGTTTATATGTATTGAAGAACATCAATCCTCCATTTTCAAACCGTAAAGTCAAAGAATTGAATTCTATTAGTGTCTGTTCAAAACTTCAGATGCTTTGATTGCGATATTTTAGATAATTCGTACAACCCAAACATTACAGATTATTAACAGCATAATTATCTTAGACCCCGTCTGGCTCACGGAATCCAATGAGATTCTGGCGGAATTGGAATTGAATTTAGACACGACGCATGTCTAAATCCAAATGCATGTGCCGTACATAAACCTCGGATGATTTATATCCCAAAGGAAGTTTTGCATATACCCTTGCAAATGAAGCTGTGTCCGCCCATGTGTGGCTAACCACGAAGAATTAGGATCGAACCCAATACATATTTCACAAAATCCCTTCATTTTGCAAGAGGGATCGTAACACTCGATTGAAGTTAAACTACACTTTTTTTATGAGTTCCTAAATATACATTCTAAAGGTCTAAACTATAATATCTAGCAAACTAAACCCATATTCTTGTTTAGGATACACCCGTAAGTTCAAAGTACTGAAGCCTTTAGTAAGCCATGTTATGACTGTACTTGATAAGAGTGTGAGCTAACTAAAAAAGTACTACTTGTGCTTTCATGTCAAACCGTGCATCAAATAAATATTTAATAAGTACTTTATCACATTATTAAATTGTAAACATTTTGGAGCTCTTGATGAGGTTAAACATCCACATATACATCTTCTAAATTTAAAAAGCAAATTGCTGACCTCATCTATATTCTTGAATACAAGTGAAAAGTCAATGATTTTCAAACCTTCAAGAGGAACTTTGTAAGCGGGATTTGATCCACGATTCGAGGTGTTGAAACTCCTGATTGTTTAGCGAATGGGCAAGTCCAGGATACGCCTGTCATTTTGAGAATTCAAGAAGAGCATTCAAGTGAATATGGAATAACTAAAATTTCATTCAATATGGTAAACATAAGTTTTTGGAAGAAAAATCAAGAACATCAAACTATTCGTAAAAATCATGAAAAACATATAGAAATTTAACATTTAAAACTACTGAAAAGGCAAAAAGTTGCAATCTTTGTGACATCCGAAGAAGAAGAATGTGGCAATTTTAACTGGTCAGACTTAGTACCTTAAATTCACAGTTCATGCCAACATGTTGAAGGAATGGTGGGCCCGCTTGTCCAGCTTCGAATAGAGCCGTCCCATCAGCCATACCATGAGACCACAACATTGGGGTCTGCACATTGATCAAATACTCATTACAATTAAGCTTCCGGGTAGCAAAAGAAACTATAATTCAGCATAAGAAAGTGCAATACTTCAATACTGAATTCAACAATTATAAAGTTCTATTCTTGAAAAATTTTGACTTCCAAATCTGCTCAATGTCACTAGTAAACATCTGAATATACCGATTTAGGTCCACAAATATTTCCTCAATTACCATTACTTACCATTACTCAAAGACATATTTTAGGAAATATTCAAATTCTCTAGGAATTACATTGCAAATTTAGTCAGATGGCGAAGTATATATACATGTATATAAATGTGGGTATATAAATGTGGGTATATAACTCAAATTCAGAGGTGGCAAGATGGCTGGGTCAAGTAATCAGTCAATATTCGCTCAGTTTGAAGAGAGCTAAAATTTAGTATGGGTTGATCCCTAGATACTTTTGTGTCCATTAGTCCGTTATTAAAATTGTTTAAATACAAACTAATGGTTTGACTATTAATCTAAATCTTCCAATAATGCATTATAGGAGGGAATTTGAAATAAATATTCAAGTTTATCCGACTTTCAGTCCGTTTAAATAATAATATTACTTGATTTGACTGTTTAACCCATTTGAAATGAATGGAAACCCAAATCCACACATTTGTAAGTGGGTTGAAATTGCCACCTCTACAGTATGCAACATAAAATGTTAAAATCAGTAAACGAAACATACCCTTTTTGCCTCGGGTGTGATTCGCTCTATTATAGAGCTAGAATTGAAAGGTACCCATCCGCTAAAGATTGCACCCCCACCAAGCGTTTTTGGATATAGCAGAACACTAGCTAAGGTCAAAGCACCTGCAACATTCATAATAATGTTATGTTAATGTTGTTTCCATACACAGACGCATGCATGCTTGTGTTTGTGTGTGTGTGTGTGTGTGTTTTTGAAAGAGATAGAGACCTCCTTGACTAAAGCCACAAATAAACACATTTTTTGGGTCAATTCCGGAAGCCACCTTCTTGTCAATCATTGAATGCACATTTTGAACTGCTTTAAGTAACGAACTTTCATCCACAGGAGAATTCTGCACATTCAGTACAGGGATTAAATGTGAAAATTGTTAAAATTTTAAACAGAACAAAACAATTTTAAGCTAAAGATGTCTAACACTATGGATGAACGATGAAATACTAATTGCCTAAAAACCAATTATATAATCATTTAAAGCTCGAAAACGAGATATTGTAAACTGCGGATAAAAAGTGCAGGACGTTGAAAACTACAAAATAAATGGAGAAAGATAGCTTACAGCGGTTATAGGTATCTCATGAATGTCGAACCATGAAGGCATCACAGAACCATCTGTAGATAAATTTAAGACATTGTTTATGATATATAATATATTGATATACATATACATATATAAAGTTTTAAATAAAATAAAAAGAATCATTTTGCCTTTCACTATTATACAGCACACCGTCATCATAGTAAAAGATGATTAATGATATTCGACAAGGCAACATAGTTGCTATAGCATCCTAAATCTTACAAAAAGGGTTTCTGATTTTGTGACATGTGACTATTCTCTAAAGCTATATCACAACTTACTTACAAACCTACAACAAACAAATTCACATTTGTTGATCCCAGAAAATTACAAATTTTCAAACTAGTTGGGGTAGGCAATACTTAGTAATAAATTGAGGGCTTGCAATAAGGATGAGCATGGTACAAAACCGGTACAGAGTCATACTGAACTGGTCATCTATTATTTTTTACCCTAATGTAAGTATCAAATGCGTTACCAATAGAAGCGCTTTAGTACTGGTACGGTTCCGTACTAGTATGGTAAAAAAGTGGTACCCTACCCGTTTGGTATCAAAACATAAAAATATAAACGTATTAAATCATGTAAGCTTGAAAACAAACACATGCAAACTCGAGTCATACACCAAAATAAATACTTCTTCCATCCCATTTCCATCCCACTATAAGTGTCCAGCTTTTCAAACCAATATTTTTAGCTGACTTCAAATATTTTCATTTGTCTTATATAATATTTGATGAAAATTATATGAATGAATTGAGTTTTAAATGTGTTTTTATTAGTAACACTTTCATCAAGTATTATATTATATAACACGCTTAAAGGGTAAAGTGTAAAAAAATTATTTTTCTAGTTCAGACTACCTGAAAAAAGGGAGTATTTTTTATAGGTGCACGTGGTGTACGTGGCCTAACCATGTTATTCCATGACCGTTTCTAACCCTTTTCCCTATCACCATGTTGTTAGTGAGGTTTGAACCCGATACCTCTTGTAAAGTAATTGTTGATAAATGCAAACTTTGCGATCTTCACCATTTTTGCCAATTGCCATATGTTCTTCATACGGGTTCCAATTTGGTTAATTCAAAAGGTCAAATGTGTGTAACTCGAATAGCTATAAATTTCACAAATTACTCAAATTTAGGGGGGGCTAGACCCCTCCTAGACCCTATTAAGTTCCGCCAAATGTAGTACAACACGTTTATGTATCAAATTTATTTAGGATACTCGTTATGTAATTTTCTTCTGGTTGATCTCAGCTTCACATAAATTACGCACAATAAGGAATCCATAACACTAAATTTGACACCGGAGCCTTAACTTAGTGATATGGGGTGAGATCCAACTTGGAGTACTGCCAACCCAAGTTCGATTATCACTCAAAACGGGGAGTTTCCAACCTTTTGATGGCAACATCAATGCGATTCATCAATGCGATTCGAGAAGGTCTCCAGTGGTTTTCCCAACCTTCGATGGTACTGCCAGCATCGTCGCGAAGGTGGTTAAGTCCCTCTGAGTGATGCCAATATTGCCGTTCGGAAAAAAAAAAATACTAAAGTTGACATATGATACTAACTCAAAATCAAACCCTAAGCACAAACCCTAATTATACAAATTATTAGTTAAAAATTCAGCAACCAAAAAATGAAGCTTAAAAAAGGGACTTACAATTACAAGAAACAGGTTGAGAAGGAGCAGTAGGGAAAGACCATTGAGTGTTATTGAATTGAGAGGAAGTGAAGATAGATTTGATGGGTTCATTGGCTGGACCGGAGTCACCTAAACCGTGCAACCATAATATGAAGCTTCTAGACGACATTGACTTTGACTTTAAGGATCCAAGGGTTTTAGATTTAGGAGATGATGAAGGAAATGAGAGGAATATTATGAAAATGGTGATGGAGAAAGTGAGGGTGAGCAGGGCAACTGGTTTTATAAAGAAAAGTATTGATTCGGAAGATGCCTTTTTCATTTTGGTTCCATGGGGTTTTTTAGCTCACCGCTTTTGTTATTGTAATTGTGAGGTTTGTGACACATTTTAGCCTACTTTTGTTTTTCTGTTTTTTAATTTTTGCATCATTTTTAAAATCAAAAATAAGTTATATTTTATAGATTGTAAACTATCAAGAGTAGTTTCAATGGCAGTGTCAATCTTGTGTCAATTTTGTGTCAACTGAATGCCAATCATATGCTACCATTAGGAGTGCATTGCCAATCACTTGTCAATTTCATTTAGCCAACCATTTCGTCAATTTTCAGCATTTTGATTCACGGAAGTGTAAGTTTGATTTACTTGTACATATAGCATTAGTATTTGTAAATTGATTTTATTAATTAATTTAGTGTGTATTTCATGTTGGGAGTAAAATGTTATGGGTTAGTGATGAAAATAAAATGGTGACGTAGCGCTGATGTGACAATGTGTTAATCTAAAGAAGGGCGTCATGGTTGGGAATGCTCTAAGATAACATAAAGTTTTAGAATAGATATCGGAGAGATTAGTGATTAAATCTGATTGTTCCTATATGCTCCATAGAAACCCATCGTTATTTCTTTTCTGTACAATTACTCTCATTTTTTTAAGGTAATGCAATACAAGAAGTCAGAAATCTGGTTGTTTTTTATGATGAAAAAAGCTTTTTTTATCTGAATCAATTTGAACACTCGAGATTTCAAAGTCTATTATTAGAAGGCTATTTGTTTAAGTAATCTGAAACAACCAACTCAAATTAGATCTTTCTTTTTGTAACATCCCGTTTTTCCCATACATATTTAAAGGTACATACTTAATCGTAGTACGTTTATAACTCGTTAGTTTATGTGTGAATGTATATGTATACGTATAGATACAATATATATATATATATATATATATATATATATATATATATATATATATATATATATATATATACACTTGAGAATGCATGCATGTGGAAGTTTATACATGGGTTTTTATGGTGCTAAGTCATGTGAGACGTAAATGTGAAGTTTAGACATATGTAGGAAGCGAGGACGGGGCGTACAAGTCAAATATTTAATCATTAAATTTTGTTGTCGAGCAAACGATCAGGCACAGGCCTTTGCCGCGCCGCGGAAGTCCAGGTCGCGCCGCGGTATTCAACTGAAATCAAGGTCAGGAGGCCTGTTAAACAGGTCGAAATATCTTTGTATTGTCGCGCCACGATGACCTCAGCCGCGCCGCGGCATCTCAAGCAAAACGAAGTCAGGAAGCATGCTAAGGAGGGTCAGTTTTTCCTTTATGTGTCGCGCCGCGACAAATGGCGCCGCGCCGCGGCAGTTTTGCTGAACTGATTCCGGATTTAGCTCATTTTAAGTGATTTAAAGGGGCAAATTGGTAATTTGACGTATAGAGCTGATGGGAGCATTTAATCTCCACCACTTTTCCATTTTTCTCATTTCTTTTCTATTTTCTTCCTCCATTTTACTCTCAAACATAAAAACCCATTTAAATTCAAGTGAGATTTGTGAATGAAGAATTGAGAGTTGATCTTTGGAGCAAGAATTAAAGTTGTTCTCCTTGTTCTTAGCTACAAGTGGATAGTGTTGGTAAGTCTTAACTCCATTTTTTGAGTTTTAATTAGTTTATGCTAGGGTTTGGTTCATTTGGAACTTGTAAGACCCATTTGGGGGTAATATGGGTGGATTTGAGTTATGTTGATGAAAGAAAACCCTAAATAGCTATAATCTAGGGTTTGGTCTTATGTTTTGAGATTTAAAGTGTTAAATGGCGTTTTTAGTCACTAATACACTTGTAATTGAAGGAAAATTGTAATTGGGTTAAGTTGACCAAGTTTGTAAGTTTAAGTATTTAAAATGGGTCGAAAGAGTAATGTTGACCTAGTTTGGGTGAAATGGGTATGAATTACCCAAAGTTTGTGTTGGTTTAAGTTAGTAGACTTTAAATCACTAGTTTTAGTGATCTAACATGTGTCTTGGCCAATTAAGGGCGGTTTTTGAAATGTCCCGTTCTTATTGATTAAAAACGTTCCATATTAATTGATTTCGTTGCGAGGTTTTGACCTCTATATGAGACGTTTTTCAAAGACTGCATTCATTTTAAAACAAACCATAACCTTTATTTCATCAATAAAGGTTTAAAAAGCTTTACGTAGATTATCAAATAATGATAATCTAAAATATCCTGTTTACACACGACCATTACATAATGGTTTACAATACAAATATGTTACAACAAAATAAGTTTCTTGAATGCAGTTTTTACACAATATCATACAAGCATGGACTCCAAATCTCGTCCTTATTTAAGTATGCGACAGCGGAAGCTCTTAATAATCACCTGAGAATAAACATGCTTAAAACGTCAACAAAAATGTTGGTGAGTTATAGGTTTAACCTATATATATCAAATCATAATAATAGACCACAAGATTTCATATTTCAATACACATCCCATACATAGAGATAAAAATCATTCATATGGTGAACACCTGGTAACCGACATTAACAAGATGCATATATAAGAATATCTCCATCATTCCGGGACACCCTTCGGATATGATATAAATTTCGAAGTACTAAAGCATCCGGTACTTTGGATGGGGTTTGTTAGGCCCAATAGATCTATCTTTAGGATTCGCGTCAATTAGGGTGTCTGTTCCCTAATTCTTAGATTACCAGACTTAATAAAAAGGGGCATATTCGATTTCGATAATTCAACCATAGAATGTAGTTTCACGTACTTGTGTCTATTTTGTAAATCATTTATAAAACCTGCATGTATTCTCATCCCAAAAATATTAGATTTTAAAAGTGGGACTATAACTCACTTTCACAGATTTTTACTTCGTCGGGAAGTAAGACTTGGCCACTGGTTGATTCACGAACCTATAACAATATATACATATATATCAAAGTATGTTCAAAATATATTTACAACACTTTTAATATATTTTGATGTTTTAAGTTTATTAAGTCAGCTGTCCTCGTTAGTAACCTACAACTAGTTGTCCACAGTTAGATGTACAGAAATAAATCGATAAATATTATCTTGAATCAATCCACGACCCAGTGTATACGTATCTCAGTATTGATCACAACTCAAACTATATATATTTTGGAATCAACCTCAACCCTGTATAGCTAACTCCAACATTCACATATAGAGTGTCTATGGTTGTTCCGAAATATATATAGATGTGTCGACATGATAGGTCGAAACATTGTATACGTGTCTATGGTATCTCAAGATTACATAATATACAATACAAGTTGATTAAGTTATGGTTGGAATAGATTTTTTACCAATTTTCACGTAGCTAAAATGAGAAAAATTATCCAATCTTGTTTTACCCATAACTTCTTCATTTTAAATCCGTTTTGAGTGAATCAAATTGCTATGGTTTCATATTGAACTCTATTTTATGAATCTAAACAGAAAAAGTATAGGTTTATAGTCAGAGAAATAAGTTACAAGTCGTTTTTGTAAAGGTAGTCATTTCAGTCGAAAGAACGACGTCTAGATGACCATTTTAGAAAACATACTTCCACTTTGAGTTTAACCATAATTTTTGGATATAGTTTCATGTTCATAATAAAAATCATTTTCTCAGAATAACAACTTTTAAATCAAAGTTTATCATAGTTTTTAATTAACTAACCTAAAACAGCCCGCGGTGTTACTACGACGGCGTAAATCCGGTTTTACGATGTTTTTCGTGTCTCCAGGTTTTAAATCATTAAGTTAGCATATCATATAGATATAGAACATGTGTTTAGTTGATTTTGAAAGTCAAGTTAGAAGGATTAACTTTTGTTTGCGAACAAGTTTAGAATTAACTAAACTATGTTCTAGTGATTACAAGTTTAAACCTTCGAATAAGATAGCTTTATATGTATGAATTGAATGATGTTATGAACATCATTACTACCTTAAGTTCCTTGGATAAACCTACTGGAAAAGTGAAAAATAGATCTAGCTTCAACGGATCCTTGGATGGCTCGAAGTTCTTGAAGCAGAATCATGACACGAAAACAAGTTCAAGTAAGATCATCACTTGAAATAAGATTGTTATAGTTATAGAAATTGAACCAAAGTTTGAATATGATTATTACCTTGTATTAGAATGATAACCTACTGTAAGAAACAAAGATTTCTTGAGGTTGGATGATCACCTTACAAGATTGGAAGTGAGCTAGCAAACTTGAAAGTATTCTTGATTTTATGTAACTAGAACTTGTAGAATATATGAAGAACACTTAGAATTTGAAGATAGAACTTGAGAGAGATCAATTAGATGAAGAAAATTGAAGAATGAAAGTGTTTGTAGGTGTTTTTGGTCGTTGGTGTATGGATTAGATATAAAGGATATGTAATTTTGTTTTCATGTAAATAAGTCATGAATGATTACTCATATTTTTGTAATTTTATGAGATATTTCATGCTAGTTGCCAAATGATGGTTCCCACATGTGTTAGGTGACTCACATGGGCTGCTAAGAGCTGATCATTGGAGTGTATATACCAATAGTACATACATCTAAAAGCTGTGTATTGTACGAGTACGAATACGGGTGCATACGAGTAGAATTATTGATGAAACTGAACGAGGATGTAATTGTAAGCATTTTTGTTAAGTAGAAGTATTTTGATAAGTGTATTGAAGTCTTTCAAAAGTGTATAAATACATATTAAAACACTACATGTATATACATTTTAACTGAGTCGTTAAGTCATCGTTAGTCGTTACATGTAAGTGTTGTTTTGAAACCTTTAGGTTAACGATCTTGTTAAATGTTGTTAACCCAATGTTTATAATATAAAATGAGATTTTAAATTATTATATTATCATGATATTATCATGTATGAATATCTCTTAATATGATATATATACATTAAATGTCTTTACAACGATAATCGTTACATATATGTCTCGTTTAAAAATCATTAAGTTAGCAGTCTTGTTTTTACATATGTAGTTCATTGTTAATATACTTAATGATATGTTTACTTATCATAGTATCATGTTAACTATATATATATATATCCATATATATGCCATCATATAGTTTTTACAAGTTTTAACGTTCGTGAATCACCGGTCAACTTGGGTGGTCAATTGTCTATATGAAACATATTTCAATTAATCAAGTCTTAACAAGTTTGATTGCTTAACATGTTGGAAACATTTAATCATGTAAATATCAATCTCAATTAATATATATAAACATGGAAAAGTTCGGGTCACTACAGTACCTACCCGTTAAATAAATTTCGTCCCGAAATTTTAAGCTGTTGAAGGTGTTGACGAATCTTCTGGAAATAGATGCGGGTATTTCTTCTTCATCTGATCTTCACGCTCCCAGGTGAACTCGGGTCCTCTACGAGCATTCCAACGAACCTTAACAATTGGTATCTTGTTTTGCTTAAGTCTTTTAACCTCACGATCCATTATTTCGATGGGTTCTTCGATGAATTGAAGTTTTTCGTTGATTTGGATTTCATCTAACGGAATAGTGAGATCTTCTTTAGCAAAACATTTCTTCAAATTCGAGACGGGAAAAGTGTTATGTACAGTCGCGAGTTGTTGAGGTAACTCAAGTCGGTAAGCTACTGGTCCGACACGATCAATAATCTTGAATGGTCCAATATACCTTGGATTTAATTTCCCTCGTTTACCAAATCGAACAACGCCTTTCCAAGGTGCAACTTTAAGCATGACCATCTCTCCAATTTCAAATTCTATATCTTTTCTTTTAATGTCAGCGTAGCTCTTTTGTCGACTTTGGGCGGTTTTCAACCGTTGTTGAATTTGGATGATCTTCTCGGTAGATTCTTGTATAATCTCCGGACCCGTAATCTGTCTATCCCCCACTTCACTCCAACAAATCGGAGACCTGCACTTTCTACCATAAAGTGCTTCAAACGGCGCCATCTCAATGCTTGAATGGTAGCTGTTGTTGTAGGAAAATTCTGCTAATGGTAGATGTCGATCCCAACTGTTTCTGAAATCAATAACACATGCTCGTAGCATGTCTTCAAGCGTTTGTATCGTCCTTTCGCTCTGCCCATTAGTTTGTGGATGATAGGCAGTACTCATGTCTAGACGAGTTCCTAATGCTTGCTGTAATGTCTGCCAGAATCTTGAAATAAATCTGCCATCCCTATCAGAGATAATAGAGATTGGTATTCCATGTCTGGAGACGACTTCCTTTAAATACAGTCGTGCTAACTTCTCCATCTTGTCATCTTCTCTTATTGGCAGGAAGTGTGCTGATTTGGTGAGACGGTCAACTATTACCTAAATAGTATCAAAACCACTTGCAGTCCTTGGCAATTTAGTGATGAAATCCATGGTAATGTTTTCCCATTTCCATTCCGGGATTTCGGGTTGTTGAAGTAGACCTGATGGTTTCTGATGCTCAGCTTTGACCTTAGAACACGTCAAACATTCTCCTACATATTTAGCAACATCAGCTTTCATACCCGGCCACCAAAAATATTTCTTGAGATCCTTGTACATCTTCCCCGTTCCAGGATGTATTGAGTATCTGGTTTTATGAGCTTCTCTAAGTACCATTTCTCTCATATCTCCAAATTTTGGTACCCAAATCCTTTCAGCCCTATACCGGGTTCCGTCTTCCAGAATATTAAGATGCTTCTCCGATCCCTTGGGTATTTCATCCTTTAAATTTCCCTCTTTTAAAACTCCTTGTTGTGCCTCCTTTATTTGAGTAGTAAGGTTATTATGAATCATTATATTCATAGATTTTACTCGAATGGATTCTCTGTCCTTCCTGCTCAAGGCATCGGCTACCACATTTGCCTTCCCCGGGTGGTAACGAATCTCAAAGTCGTAATCATTCAACAATTCAATCCACCTACGCTGCCTCATATTCAGTTGTTTCTGATTAAATATGTGTTGAAGACTTTTGTGGTCGGTATATATAATACTTTTGACCCCATATAAGTAGTGCCTCCAAGTCTTTAATGCAAAAACAACCGCGCCTAATTCCAAATCATGCGTCGTATAATTTTGTTCGTGAATCTTCAATTGTCTAGACGCATAAGCAATCACCTTCGTTCGTTGCATTAATACACAACCGAGACCTTGCTTTGATGCGTCACAATAAATCACAAAATCATCATTCCCTTCAGGCAATGACAATATAGGTGCCGTAGTTAGCTTTTTCTTCAATAACTGAAACGCTTTCTCTTGTTCATCATTCCATTCAAATTTCTTCCCTTTATGCGTTAATGCAGTCAAGGGTTTTACTATTCTGGAAAAGTCTTGGATGAACCTTCTGTAGTAACCAGCTAGTCCTAAAAACTGGCGTATGTGTTTCGGAGTTTTCGGGGTTTCCCACTTTTCAACAGTTTCTATCTTTGCCGGATCCACCTTAATACCTTCTTTGTTCACTATGTGACCGAGGAATTGAACTTCTTCCAACCAAAATGCACACTTTGAAAACTTAGCATACAATTCTTCCTCCCTCAATACTTCTAACACCTTTCTCAAATGTTCACAGTGTTCTTGGTCATTCTTTGAGTAAATAAGTATGTCATCAATAAAAACAATGACAAACTTGTCAAGGTATGGTCCACACACTCGGTTCATAAGGTCCATGAACACAGCTGGTGCATTAGTTAAACCAAACGTCATGACCATAAACTCGTAATGACCGTAACGTGTTCTGAAAGCAGTCTTTGGAATATCATCTTCTTTCACCCGCATTTGATGATACCCGGAACGTAAGTCAATCTTTGAATAAACAGACGAGCCTTGTAGTTGATCAAATAAGTCGTCGATTCTCGGTAGTGGGTAGCGGTTCTTGATGGTAAGTTTGTTCAACTCTCGGTAGTCGATACACAACCTGAATGTACCATCTTTCTTCTTGACAAACAAAACAGGAGCTCCCCACGGTGACGTGCTTGGTCGAATGAAACCATGCTCTAAAAGTTCTTGTAATTGGCTTTGCAGTTCTTTCATCTCGCTGGGTGCGAGTCTGTAAGGAGCACGAGCTATTGGTGCAGCTCCTGGTACAAGATCTATTTGAAATTCAATGGATCGATGTGGGGGTAATCCCGGTAATTCTTTCGGAAATACATCGGGAAATTCTTTTGCGACGGGAACATCATTGATGCTCTTTTCTTCAGTTTGTACTTTCTCGACGTGTGCTAGAACAGCATAGCAACCTTTTCTTATTAGTTTTTGTGCCTTCAAATTACTAATAAGATGTAGCTTCGTGTTGCCCTTTTCTCCGTACACCATTAAGGGTTTTCCTTTTTCGCGTATAATGCGAATTGCATTTTTGTAACAAACGATCTCTGCTTTCACTTCTTTCAACCAGTCCATACCGATTATCACATCAAAACTCCCTAACTCTACTGGTATCAAGTCAATCTTAAATGTTTCGCTTACCAGTTTAATTTCTCGATTCCGACATATATTATCTGCTGAAATTAATTTACCATTTGCTAATTCGAGTAAAAATTTACTATCCAAAGGCGTCAATGGACAACTTAATTTAGCACAAAAATCTCTACTCATATAGCTTCTATCCGCACCCGAATCAAATAAAACGTAAGCAGATTTATTATCAATAAGAAACGTACCCGTAACAAGCTCCGGGTCTTCCTGTGCCTCTGCCGCATTAATATTGAAAACTCTTCCACGGCCTTGTCCATTCGTGTTCTCCTGGTTCGGGCAATTTCTAATAATGTGGCCCGGTTTTCCACATTTATAACAAACTACATTGGCATAACTTGCTCCGACACTACTTGCTCCGCCATTACTCGTTCCGACACCATTTGTCCCTTTCGTTCTATTAACCCCTGGTCCATAGACCTCACACTTCGACGCGCTATGACCATTTCTTTTACACTTGTTGCAAAATTTGGTGCAGAACCCCGAGTGATACTTTTCACACCTTTGGCATAGCTGCTTCTGATTGTTGTTGCTGCTGCGGTTATTATTGTTGTTGGGATGATTGTTGTAGTTGCTGTTGTTGTTGTTGTTATTGTTGTTGGGCCGTTTGTTGTAGTTGCGATTGATGTTGCGATTGTTGGGATAATTGTTGCGATTATTGTTGTAATTGCTGTTGTTGTTATATTGGTGATTCTTATCACCGTTTTCCTCCCACTTTCTTTTGACTTGCTTCACATTGGCCTCTTCAGCAGTCTGTTCTTTAATTCTTTCTTCAATCTGGTTCACTAGTTTGTGATCCATTCTACATGCCTGTTGTATGGAGGCAGGCTCGTGTGAACTTATATCTTCTTGGATTCTTTTCGGTAATCCTTTCACAAATGCGTCGATCTTGTCTTCCTCATCTTCGAACGCTCCCGGACACAATAGGCACAATTCTGTGAATCTTCTTTCGTACGTGGTAATATCAAATCCTTGGGTTCGTAACCCTCTAAGTTCTGTCTTGAGCTTATTGACCTCGGTTCTGGGACGGTACTTCTCGTTCATCAAGTGCTTGAATGCTGACCACGGTAGTGCGTAAGCATCATCTTGTCCCACTTGCTCTAGATAGGTATTCCACCATGTTAATGCAGAACCTGTGAAGGTATGCGTAGCGTACTTTACTTTGTCCTCTTCAGTACACTTACTTATGGCAAACACCGATTCGACCTTCTCGGTCCACCGTTTCAAACCGATCGGTCCTTCAGTTCCATCAAATTCCAAAGGTTTGCAGGCAGTGAATTCTTTGTAGGTGCATCCTACACAATTTCCTGTACTGCTAGATCCAAGGTTATTGTTGGTATGTAGCGCAGCCTGTACTGCGGCTATGTTTGAAGCTAGAAAAGTACGGAATTCCTCTTCATTCATATTCACGGTGTGTCGAGTAGTCGGTGCCATTTTCTTCAAAATAGTCAAATGGAACAAGTTAATCATACAGAATATTAAGAGTAGTTAATAGTATTTCGTAGCATAATATGAACTCATTTATAAAAGCTTTTTCTTCATATTAGCGTTTTATAAGTTTAAATTCGGGTAGTACCTACCCGTTAAGTTCATACTTAGTAGCTAATATACAATTCAACTACTACAATTCTATATGAAAAACTGATTATAATAATATTTCGCGTTCAAACTTTTATACAATATTTTACAAACTTACAATACCGCTTATTTTATATAAAGCATGAAATATAGCACACAATAACTTTGATACAAGATAGTTGTGAAGATAATTCTAGCTAGTACACAAGTCGTTCAGCAAAGGCAATAAAGACACGTAATTCATACGTCCAGAAACAAGTCATGCATTCTGGTTTTACTAGGACTACTTCCCATCCTTGGTCTTGTAGAACATAACCGTTATGGCCGTTGATAAGACAGCGTGTTGTAACGTCATCAAAGGGACGAGGGTTACGTAATGTCCAACAGTCCTGTAATAATCTAAAAACCTCATTTCTTACCCCAATTACCGACTCCGTCACTTGTGGGAACGTTTTGTTTAATAGTTGTAGGCCGATATTCTTGTTCTCACTTTGGTGAGAAGCGAACATTACTAATCCGTAAGCATAACATGCTTCTTTATGTTGCATGTTAGCCGCTTTTTCTAAATCACGAAGTCCAATATTCGGATATATTGAGTCAAAATAATTTCTTAACCCATTGCGTAAAATAGCATTTGAGTTCCCCGCAATATATGCGTCAAAGTAAACACATCGTAACTTATGGATTTCCCAATGTGATATCCCCCATCTTTCGAACGAAAGCCTTTTATAAACCAAGGCATTCTTGGAACGTTCTTCGAATGTCTTACAAACTGATCTCGCCTTAAATAGTTGTGCCGAAGAATTCTGACCGACTCTAGACAAGATTTCATCAATCATGTCTCCGGGTAGGTCTCTTAAAATATTGGGTTGTCTATCCATTTTGTATTTTTATACTGTAAAATAGACAAGAGTTAGCTTCATAAAAAAAATACTTATTTAATACAAGCAATTTTTACATATATCATAAAGCATAAGCACACTATATTACATATATTACACCACACGAATACAACTATCTTATTCCGACTCGCTTGTTTCTTCTTCTTCGGTTTTGGTTCGTTTTGCCAAGTTTCTAGGGATATATGATGTTCCCCTAATACGAGCCGTAATTTTCCACATTGGTTTAGAAAAACCTGGTGGTTTAGAGGTTCCCGGGTCATTGTTACAACTTAAGGACTTCGGGGGTTGACGATACATATAAAGTTCATCGGGGTTGGAATTAGATTTCTCTATTTTTATGCCCTTTCCCTTATTATTTTCTTTTGCCTTTTTAAATTCAGTTGGGCTAATTTCTATAACATCATCGGAATTCTCGTCGGAATCCGATTCATCGGAGAATTGGTAATCCTCCCAATATTTTGCTTCCTTGGCGGAAACACCATTGACCATAATTAACCTTGGTCGGTTGGTTGAGGATTTTCTTTTACTTAACCGTTTTATTATTTCCCCCACCGGTTCTATTTCTTCATCCGGTTCCGATTCTTCTTCCGGTTCCGATTCTTCTTCTGGTTCCGACTCTTCTTCCGGTTCCTCTTCGGGAACTTGTGAATCAGTCCACGAATCATTCCAATTTACATTTGACTCTTCATTATTATTAGGTGAGTCAATGGGACTTGTTCTAGAGGTAGACATCTATCACATAATATCAAACGCGTTAAGAGATTAATATATCACATAATATTCACATGTTAAAAATATATAGTTTCCAACAAAATTTGTTAAGCAATCATTTTTCAAGTAAACACGGTCGAAGTCCAGACTCACTAATGCATCCTAACAAACTCGATAAGACACACTAATGCAAAATTCTGGTTCTCTAAGACCAACGCTCGGATACCAACTGAAATGTCCCGTTCTTATTGATTAAAAACGTTCCATATTAATTGATTTTGTTGCGAGGTTTTGACCTCTATATGAGACGTTTTTCAAAGACTGCATTCATTTTAAAACAAACCATAACCTTTATTTCATCAATAAAGGTTTAAAAAGCTTTACGTAGATTATCAAATAATGATAATCTAAAATATCCTGTTTACACACGACCATTACATAATGGTTTACAATACAAATATGTTACAACAAAATAAGTTTCTTGAATGCAGTTTTTACACAATATCATACAAGCATGGACTCCAAATCTCGTCCTTATTTAAGTATGCGACAGCGGAAGCTCTTAATAATCACCTGAGAATAAACATGCTTAAAACGTCAACAAAAATGTTGGTGAGTTATAGGTTTAACCTATATATATCAAATCATAATAATAGACCACAAGATTTCATATTTCAATACACATCCCATACATAGAGATAAAAATCATTCATATGGTGAACACCTGGTAACCGACATTAACAAGATGCATATATAAGAATATCCCCATCATTCCGGGACACCCTTCGGATATGATATAAATTTCGAAGTACTAAAGCATCCGGTACTTTGGATGGGGTTTGTTAGGCCCAATAGATCTATCTTTAGGATTCGCGTCAATTAGGGTGTCTGTTCCCTAATTCTTAGATTACCAGACTTAATAAAAAGGGGCATATTCGATTTCGATAATTCAACCATAGAATGTAGTTTCACGTACTTGTGTCTATTTTGTAAATCATTTATAAAACCTGCATGTATTCTCATCCCAAAAATATTAGATTATAAAAGTGGGACTATAACTCACTTTCACAGATTTTTACTTCGTCGGGAAGTAAGACTTGGCCACTGGTTGATTCACGAACCTATAACAATATATACATATATATCAAAGTATGTTCAAAATATATTTACAACACTTTTAATATATTTTGATGTTTTAAGTTTATTAAGTCAGCTGTCCTCGTTAGTAACCTACAACTAGTTGTCCACAGTTAGATGTACAGAAATAAATCGATAAATATTATCTTGAATCAATCCACGACCCAGTGTATACGTATCTCAGTATTGATCACAACTCAAACTATATATATTTTGGAATCAACCTCAACCCTGTATAGCTAACTCCAACATTCACATATAGAGTGTCTATGGTTGTTCCGAAATATATATAGATGTGTCGACATGATAGGTCGAAACATTGTATACGTGTCTATGGTATCTCAAGATTACATAATATACAATACAAGTTGATTAAGTTATGGTTGGAATAGATTTGTTACCAATTTTCACGTAGCTAAAATGAGAAAAATTATCCAATCTTGTTTTACCCATAACTTCTTCATTTTAAATCCGTTTTGAGTGAATCAAATTGCTATGGTTTCATATTGAACTCTATTTTATGAATCTAAACAGAAAAAGTATAGGTTTATAGTCAGAGAAATAAGTTACAAGTCGTTTTTGTAAAGGTAGTCATTTCAGTCGAAAGAACGACGTCTAGATGACCATTTTAGAAAACATACTTCCACTTTGAGTTTAACCATAATTTTTGGATATAGTTTCATGTTCATAACAAAAATCATTTTCTCAGAATAACAACTTTTAAATCAAAGTTTATCATAGTTTTTAATTAACTAACCCAAAACAGCCCGCGGTGTTACTACGACGGCGTAAATCCGGTTTTACGATGTTTTTCGTGTCTCCAGGTTTTAAATCATTAAGTTAGCATATCATATAGATATAGAACATGTGTTTAGTTGATTTTGAAAGTCAAGTTAGAAGGATTAACTTTTGTTTGCGAACAAGTTTAGAATTAACTAAACTATGTTCTAGTGATTACAAGTTTAAACCTTCGAATAAGATAGCTTTATATGTATGAATTGAATGATGTTATGAACATCATTACTACCTTAAGTTCCTTGGATAAACCTACTGGAAAATTGAAAAATGGATCTAGCTTCAACGGATCCTTGGATGGCTCGAAGTTCTTGAAGCAGAATCATGACACGAAAACAAGTTCAAGTAAGATCATCACTTGAAATAAGATTGTTATAGTTATAGAAATTGAACCAAAGTTTGAATATGATTATTACCTTGTATTAGAATGATAACCTACTGTAAGAAACAAAGATTTCTTGAGGTTGGATGATCACCTTACAAGATTGGAAGTGAGCTAGCAAACTTGAAAGTATTCTTGATTTTATGTAACTAGAACTTGTAGAATATATGAAGAACACTTAGAATTTGAAGATAGAACTTGAGAGAGATCAATTAGATGAAGAAAATTGAAGAATGAAAGTGTTTGTAGGTGTTTTTGGTCGTTGGTGTATGGATTAGATATAAAGGATATGTAATTTTGTTTTCATGTAAATAAGTCATGAATGATTACTCATATTTTTGTAATTTTATGAGATATTTCATGCTAGTTGCCAAATGATGGTTCCCACATGTGTTAGGTGACTCACATGGGCTGCTAAGAGCTGATCATTGGAGTGTATATACCAATAGTACATACATCTAAAAGCTGTGTATTGTACGAGTACGAATACGGGTGCATACGAGTAGAATTATTGATGAAACTGAATGAGGATGTAATTGTAAGCATTTTTGTTAAGTAGAAGTATTTTTATAAGTGTATTTAAGTCTTTCAAAAGTGTATAAATACATATTAAAACACTACATGTATATACATTTTAACTGAGTCGTTAAGTCATCGTTAGTCGTTACATGTAAGTGTTGTTTTGAAACCTTTAGGTTAACGATCTTGTTAAATGTTGTTAACCCAATGTTTATAATATCAAATGAGATTTTAAATTATTATATTATCATGATATTATCATGTATGAATATCTCTTAATATGATATATATACATTAAATGTCTTTACAACGATAATCGTTACATATATGTCTCGTTTAAAAATCATTAAGTTAGCAGTCTTGTTTTTACATATGTAGTTCATTGTTAATATACTTAATGATATGTTTACTTATCATAGTATCATGTTAACTATATATATATATATCCATATATATGCCATCATATAGTTTTTACAAGTTTTAACGTTCGTGAATCACCGGTCAACTTGGGTGGTCAATTGTCTATATGAAACATATTTCAATTAATCAAGTCTTAACAAGTTTGATTGCTTAACATTTTGGAAACATTTAATCATGTAAATATCAATCTCAATTAATATATATAAACATGGAAAAGTTCGGGTCACTACAGTTTTGGTGTAGTTGAGTTATTTAATGCAAATTGGGTCATTAAATGCTCAAATGTAAGTAATGTGTCTAGTTCCACTAGTTTCTGTATTGAAAGTGTACTTAATGTATTAGGTACATTGCTTTGAAGTTCGGAAGTGCATAATCATCATCCTTGTGTTAAGGTGAGTGGAATAATTATGCGTGTACGTATATAATGTATTTATTTGTGTAGTATGAATGTGGCATTGTCGCGGTGTTCAAGACACCACATTCTAAGTAACGATTAGTATTGTCGCGGTGTTCAAGACACTACTCATTGTTTGATTGACATGTGGTATTGTCGCGGTGTTTAAGACACCACATTGTCATGGGAGTGGATGCCGCAGTGTTTAAGGAACCACTCATTGTTTTGATTGACATGTGGAATCGTCGCGGTGTTCAAGACGCCACATTGTCATGGGGGTGAGTTAGTCGCGGTGTTCAAGACATCACCCGGGGGATTGGTGATTACGCGGTGTTTAAGTAACACTAATGGATGTTATGAACTCTGACGGTCTTTTACAAGTACCGTTCCCTTGTACGATTGGTTAACCATGGTTGTGTGAATTCGTATCTAGCATATTAAATTGTGAACTATATGCTATTGTTGTTGTTAGCTTCTTGTGAATTGTGGATAGTAGTTTATGCATGATGTTTGTATAGTTATCGAATTGCTAGCTTGTATGCGGTATGGTAAGTGATTGCAAGTAAGTAGGTTATATATGAACATGTATAATTATTGCATTCACTAAGCGTTAGCTTACCCCTCTCGCTGTTTATCTTTTTAGATGCAGGTTCGGATAAGGGGAAAGGGGTTGTTGGGCACTAGGTGTCCTTTGATGATGTTTCGTTGGAGCTTTTGGAAGTTGGCCTAGCGTTTTGGGTAGTTTAGCCCCAAACCATGCTCGATGTGTTGTTTGGATTAAAACTACCGTTTTTGGTTAGGTCAAACTTGTATCACATTTGTTAATGGTCGTCGTGCCTATTGTAAACACTAAACTTGTTGTATGTTTTAACGAAACGTGTGGAATGGTTTACATATTTGATTGGCGCATAAATGTGTATTATTTTAAAGAAAAAAATTTTATCATATGGAATACGGGTTGGGTTGTTTTAAGTGGTATCAGAGCATGGTCTAAGGGATTTAGGCGACTTGAAATAGGTGCCTAGACTTAGACTTTATTGTGTGTGCACTTTATGCGGGACTTGTAGGACTTCGGCTCGGCTCGGGAATTGTTAGTGCATAGGTTTATGTGAACTAACATTGCGCTATTTGTTTTGTGTTGTAGTTGAAATCATCAAGTGAGACAGACGTTGTACTAACGAGTTAATGTGACGTGCTCGCGTGGCAATGACTAGCTACCATTGTTACGGGTGCAAGTCGTGTCAAACAAGCGATGTACGACGATTGTTGAGCAAGATGGGGTAGTGTGGTGTATATGTATATATATATATATACATACGTGTTATGTCTTTTCGTTTCGTTATTTAATCTATTTCATTTCTTAAGAATGAAGACGGAAGATGGGTACAGAACGGAAGAGCCTACTCATGAAAGGAGAAATGAGTTAACGGTAATGGTTGAAGCCGCGATTGAACAATGCGTCTCGGGTTTCGCCAATGGAGTTAGTCAAGTAGTCAAGGAGTCAATCGAAGGACGAGTAACCTAGATGGTCCGAGACCAAGTGACTAAGGTTGTAAGGGAAGAGTTTGAGAAGAGGTTCTCCAAACCTCAAGGTAGTGGTGAAGAAGAAGTACTTGCAAGGCTAGAGCCACATGGTGCTCCGGGCAATAGGAAGAGAGGTACGTCTGAAGGCGTCGGGAATGTGAAAAAAGAAGAGTAAGGGAGGTTGCACATCTAAATGTTTCAATTGTGGTGTTAGGGGCCACAAGATATGGGAGTGCACGTTGCCGAGGAGTGATAACGAAACGTGCTACCATTGTCATAAAGAGGGGCACCGAAGGTCGGTGTGTCCCGAATTGTTTATTGATCAAAGTAGAGGTGTAATTGAGGCAGCTAGTAGCATGAGGAAGGGAGCGTCGGGCTCTGGTGGGTTGAAGTGCTACAATTGTGGGCAATGGGGACATAAGTCTTGTGAATGTTCGTCGGGCAAAACTGTATGTTTTTATTGTCGGAAGGAAGGGCACCAAAGGTCTGAGTGTCCCGATCGGGCTAGTAATCAGACTAAGACGTTACGAGGTTTCGTGCCTACATGTTATAATTGTCTGCAGTGAGGCCATTTGGCACGGGATTGTACGGGTGTACCCGTGAGCACGATCAGGTGCTTTATATGCCAGGCGGAGGGACACAAAAGGTCAGAGTGTTCCGAATCGTTTGCTGATCAGGTTAAGAGATTAGAGCGCGACTACTTGATGGGTATTGAAGCACAGAAGTCCAGCGATACTGCTTCAGGTACTTTCGTCTTCGATGCAAATATGCCTTATAAATTGTTGTGTGCCGATGTATTCGGTTATGAAGTCGAGACTTAAGTCTCGTTACGAAACCTAATTAGTCTCGAGTGAACGTATATTTCAATAGTACCCATATAAGTGCGGGGTTAGTAATTACAATGACGGTGCACTAGAGTAGCGCTTGAGTCATTGACTCAAGAGAATGCGACTTGGGTGCAAATGCATTAGTGTAAATATGTGGTATTGTTATGGGTAGCATTCCTAATTGAATTACCCTACGTTGAAGTTGGATTGACGATTGCAGGGCGTAAGACTTGGTGCAACCAAGCATTCCTTAGTATTGGGAAAATGTATCTACCAAGCCATGGAGACGGGCTTTGGTTTTCGGATGATGAGCGTGTTCGCTTTCGTGTGAAAGTTGATGGAATCGTTAAGACAAGGTGTTCGGTCTAGACGGATGTTGGTAATGGAGTCTATGGGACCCAACGTTAGGTGTCTTTTTCATACCTACTAGCGTGGTATTCGACTCCGATGGTGTTACAGTTACATCGAACATAGGGTTTCGATTAAATGGCAAAGGATAATCCGAATTCCTTCGTATGCTCAAGGTGGAGCAAAGTTTGGTGATATGTGTGGTATGAGATGCAAGACAAGTGAACCTCGTCTCTCTTTTACGAGATGGTTGTGGTTTTGTTTCATTAAGCTCGTTCGAGTGAGACCCGTAGGCTTTGTAGATTGTGTGTGTATTGTTGCTCGTATGTGAGTTTAACAACTAATTGCTTGTGTGCGCGTGTTATTGGGTTATTATGCACCGGGTGTTATATCACCATGTGAGAGTACGTGACGTGTAATCGTCTTATCGAGAGTGTTGTGTTTTGATTTGGGGTAGCCGCGAGAGCTTAACCGAGCGTATAGTGATGAAACCGAGTAGGGCGTAGTCCCAATTGTTGTGTTGAACTTATGGTAAAACCAATTAGGCCGTAACCAGAGTGAGGTAGTACGCTTGACGATAATAACATACTATGATGTATATACACATGTTAATTGGCGGTTCGATTTCGATGGCGGTTTTGTGACTGTGTGGCGAGTGTTGTACGCTCTTAATAGCCACTCTTTACTTTTATGATTTTGGGGGGGGGGGGGAGGGGGGTACGCGGTATGCCGTTCGTGAGGCATTTCCGTTAACCACGTTCGTGTGCGGGTAGAGTCATGGCGGTTAACTATTCTTACGTATGAAGGTGACTGGGTTAATGGTTATGACGAAGTTGGAAAGGTGTAAGCCTTGGTGTTCCAAGCGCCTCCTTAATGTTGAGTTGAAAGATAAATAGGCTAGCTATGCGGCCTAGGTGAGTAGTGACTAATGGGGGTCGCTAGGAAGTCATGGGCGTGGAGCCGTAAGGTTCGTTAGATTTGTGTGACCGCGTGTAGCTAGGTGACGTGTGACGTCGGGAGTAGACCCCGTAAGGGTCGAGTCTTTGGAGACTCTAAATTTGAGTTAGATAACACAACGTCAGGTGCCTCCTTATACCTGCTAGTGTAACTTTTGACTCCGATGGTATGATTACTTTGGATTTGGGTACCGGTGAGAAACCCGAAGTTACAACTGTGATATATCGTGGTGTTTAGCGGGCGTTAACACTTAACTGATTTGAAAGATCGAGGTTCGAATAGCTTATAGTGAGTCCTTGGAAGGACTATTGAGTATGACCAACGCCGAAAAAATGTAATGCACGTTGTGGAATGTCGGAAATCCGCGGGGCGTTATCATCTTGACGGTGAAAGTAGGGGGTTAAAACCCTAGATGGGGGAGTTAAGTACCGGAGAATGCGGAAAAAGTCCTTAACTAGTAGATGTGATGAGCGAACGGGTGTCACTTATATAGGAAAGAAAGACTTTGGTGGTCTTCGAAAAAGTCCCAAGTTGAACTTGGGAATGAATTGTGAAGGTATTTAGTGAGACGAGTTAAGTGGCGAGCTTTTCGATGATCATTGCGGGAGATTTTTAGGAAGATGTCGGGATGATTCCCGAGTATTCTATGGTGGGAAGGCTTGATGACGGAGGTCGTCAGGAGATTATTCCACCTTTGGATTTATTGTGAATGTATGGTACGAGTTAAATACTAGGTGTAGGAGCGAGCGGTTGCGGTTCTTTCGTCTCGAGGGATGATTACCTTTGCTCGTTATAACATGATGCGTTAGTGTACGAAGTGAGAACTTGGATGGGTGATTACTACATGTGTGATTCCGTATTGGAGACGGAAATGTTTAAGGTAGAAGTGCTCAACTTCTAGTATTTGGTGCGGATCACGAGGACGTGATCCAATCTAAGTGGGGGAGAGTTGTAACATCCCGTTTTTCCCATACATATTTAAAGGTACATACTTAATCGTAGTACGTTTATAACTCGTTAGTTTATGTGTGAATGTATATGTATACGTATAGATACAAATATATATATATATATATATATATATATACTTGAGAATGCATGCATGTGGAAGTTTATACATGGGTTTTTATGGTGCTAAGTCATGTGAGACGTAAATGTGAAGTTTAGACATATGTAGGAAGCGAGGACGGGGCGTACAAGCCAAATATTTAATCGTTAAATTTTGTTGTCGAGGAAACGATCAGGCACAGGCCTTTGCCGCGCTGCGGAAGTCCTGGTCGTGCCGCGGTATTCAACTGAAATCAAGGTCAGGAGGCCTGTTAAACAGGTCGAAATATCTTTGTATTGTCGTGCCGCGATGACCTCAGCCGCGCCGTGACATCTCAAGCAAAACGAAGTCAGGAAGCATGCTAACGAGGGTCAGTTTTTCCTTTATGTGTCGCGCTGCGACAAAAGGCGCCGCGACAAATGGCGCCTCGCCGCGGCAGTTCTGCGGAACTGATTCCGGATTTAGCTCATTTTAAGTAATTTTAAGGGCAAATTGGTAATTTGACTTATAGAGCTGATGGGAGCATTTAATCTCCACCACTTATCCATTTTCCTCATTTCTTTTCTATTTTCTTCCTCCATTTTACTCTCAAACATAAAAACCCATTTAAATTCAAGTGAGATTTGTGAATGAAGAATTGAGAGTTGATCTTTGGAGCAAGAATTAAAGTTGTTCTCCTTGTTCTTAGCTACAAGTGGATAGTGTTGGTAAGTCTTAACTCCATTTTTTGAGTTTTAATTAGTTTATGCTAGGGTTTGGTTCATTTGGAACTTGTAAGACCCATTTGGGGGTAATATGGGTGGATTTGGATTATGTTGATGAAAGGAAACCCTAAATAGCTATAATCTAGGGTTTGGTCTTATGATTTGAGATTTAAAGTGTTAAATGGCGTTTTTAGTCACTAATACACTTGTAATTGAAGGAAAATTGTAATTGGGTTAAGTTGACCAAGTTTGTAAGTTTAAGTATTTAAAATGGGTCGAAAGAGTAATGTTGACCTAGTTTGGGTGAAATGGGTATGAATTACCCAAAGTTTGTGTTGGTTTAAGTTAGTAGACTTTAAATCACTAGTTTTAGTGATCTAACATGTGTCTTGGCCAATTAAGGGCGGTTTTGGTGTAGTTGAGTTATTTAATGCAAATTGGGTCATTAAATGCTCAAATGTAAGTAATGTGTCTAGTTCCACTAGTTTGTGTATTGAAAGTGTACTTAATATATTAGGTACATTGCTTTGAAGTTCGGAAGTGCATAATCATCATCCTTGTGTTAAGGTGAGTGGAATAATTATGCGTGTACGTATATAATGTATTTATTTATGTAGTATGAATGTGGCATTGTCGCGGTGTTCAAGACACCACATTCTAAGTAACGATTAGTATTGTCGCGGTGTTCAAGACACTACTCATTGTTTGATTGACATGTGGTATTGTCGCGGTGTTTAAGACACCACATTGTCATGGGAGTGGATGTCGCAGTGTTTAAGGAACCACTCATTGTTTTGATTGACATGTGGAATCGTCGCGGTGTTCAAGACGCCACATTGTCATGGGGGTGAGTTAGTCGTGGTGTTCAAGACATCACCCGGGGGATTGGTGATTACGCGGTGTTTAAGTAACACTAATGGATGTTATGAACTCCGACGGTCTTTTACAAGTACCGTTCCCTTGTACGATTGGTTAACCATGGTTGTGTGAATTCGTATCTAGCATATTAAATTGTGAACTATATGCTATTGTTGTTGCTAGCTTCTTGTGAATTGTGGATAGTAGTTTATGCATGATGTTTGCATAGTTATCGAATTGCTAGCTTGTATGCGGTATGGTAAGTGATTACAAGTAAGTAGGTTATATATGAACATGTATAATTATTGCATTCACTAAGCGTTAGCTTACCCCTCTCGTTGTTTATCTTTTTAGATGCAGGTGCGGATAGGGGAAAGGGGTTGTTGGGCACTAGGTGTCCTTTGATGATGTTTTGTTGGAGCTTTTGGAAGTTGGCCAAGCGTTTTGGGTAGTTTAGCCCCAAACCATGCTCGATGTGTTGTTTGGATTAAAACTATCGTTTTTGGTTAGGTCAAACTTGTATCACATTTGTTAATGGCCGTCGTGCCTATTGTAAACACTAAACTTGTTGTATGTTTTAACGAAATGTGTGGAATGGTTTACATATTTGATTGGCGCATAAATGTGTATTATTTTAAAGAAAAAAATTTATCGTATGGAATAAGGGTTGGGTTGTTTCACTTTTTGAAATATCTTCGCATTATGAAGAACGCGAATTATTCTCATATGGCGCATTCCTGATGCGGCTCGTTCCCTCCGGAGCATTCCTCGAATGCGGATCATTCTATAGATATCAGCGTATTTCTCACAAAATAGTTCTTTCTAACCAAAATAGATGCGACGCATTTCTGGAATGCGGTGCCTTCCTAACTTGAATCAAAAATTGACTGTTTTGACACCCTTTTTGACCCTGACAACTTCGCGACCCAAAAACACATTCCGAGTACATTAAACTGTAAAGAACACTACTAAACATCGTACTCCACATGTAAGAACCCGTCCTTGATCGGTTGTAAAATGAAAAGTTTGAGTTCCTTATAAGCTTAAAGTTGTGGTTAACTAATATCTCTTACCGTGCTTTTTAGTTAAAACCTAGAGATATCTGGTTAGTCCACTGCTTTAACTTGTGAAGGGCAATTGTCTCTCGGTTTGTGATGGTCACGCGACTCTTGCATCTCTTAAGGCCGATTTAAGAGTCGTTACAGTTGGTATCCGAGTCATAACTGTTGAGTCCCCTACATAATTAAGGATTTAATTGTAACAAAACACAAAGAGAAACACTAGTATAAACATCCCGAGGGCCATAGATACATACAATTCAATACATACATACACGAGTTCTATACTCTGTATTCTTGTTTTTCTTTTGTTCGATTTTATTGTGATCATACTTGATCTCGTACCCTACTTTTGTGTAGCCTATACAATGCCGAAATTTCCATTGTAATCGTGTTTGATATAGTGAATTGTTGATCGTTGTCTGTAATTTTTTACTACCATTTAATTGGAGGTTTTTCACGTTAAATTATTGTGTTTATTTATACTCGTTTTTTTGCTTATTTGTCAATATCACTGTTGTTCAATTACAACGTTTTATCTCTAAAAAATCATTTAAAATGCCACAAATAAATACTGTATATGCACATATACATATCAAATTACAAACTTTTAGAAAATCAGAATACAAACCCAATTTTTGCAACAGAATTCCTAAATTCTTAAATATAAATAATTTTTTTTTATCAACTTCTATATATATCTATATAAAAGAGAGATTTAATTAGCTTACATGTCATTAGCTCCTTAAATATTGCATATTAAGCCAAGTGTAATTTCCACATGTCACAATTATTCATATACCCCCTTATCAACCTTTAAAATCACATATTTACCCAAGTAAATAACATAATATCATATATACCCAATTTAAATACTAAAACTGTAACGACCCTGGATTTCCCAACGTTTAATTATTAATAATTTATTATTAATGCTTGTGTTTTAATAAACGTGTTCTTATACGTGTTACTTGTAACCGTATTTAACTTTTCATGGCCCAATTTGTCTTTGTGACACACGTACTTTACACGAATAATATTTTCAAATATTATTTACATTCATGATTAATTAATATTGATCATTTTTAATTAACTAATGTTACTAGTAAATTACTTGGGCTTTGTTTATTTAATTTGTTACTTACTTGGACTTGGGCCTTTATTAATGTACATGGACTTGGAAGCCCACCCTACTCTCTTAATGGACTAGTTAGCCCACTTTTATGCAAGTATTACATTAAGGCTTAACTTAGATTAATTAGTGAATGAGGAATCTAGTTACAAGTATACTTACACCATTTTCCCATACCATTTAACTTTAATACCATTCTAAGCATACACCATTCTCCCATGTTGGAAAGTTAACTTTTGAACCTTCCCCTTTGAGCCTAGAACCTTCGGCCAAGAGTGTAGATGGGAGGAGTTAAAAAAAAAATTGTGTTACTTATTCACTTGTATTACACTTCACTTTTACACACACATTCAAACACCACTTTTCTCTCAACTTTCTCTCATTTCTTTTCTCTCAAATATTGTAAGTAATATGAACTATTTCTTCTTCTTTCTTTTCTTTAAAAACCAAATCATAAACACATCATCATCATCATTACTTGTTCTTTGTTGTTGTTTAATTACTTGTAGTTGTTTGTTGTTGTTAAAGATCAAGTTCTATAACTTGTATCTTCATGTAATCTTGGTTACTTCCATCTTTTCTTTGATGAAGAACCAAGAACAAGAATCTAAACTTTCTAGTTTATGGTTCTACACTTAAATGTTTTAAAGATTTAAAGTTCATAAGTTTTAAAATCATACTTGTGTTCATGTTAGTAAACTTGAGGTTTACTTTCTTAAAGATCAAAGCCTTGGCTTGAATCTTTCTAAGTATGAACAATCATGAACTTATTACCTGTAGAATTAGTTTATCTCTTCATTTTATGTACTTTAAAGTTGTGATGTTATTAAATTGGTCAAGTATTACTAGTTAATCTTGATCTCATATTTCTTGAAACTCAAAGTTAACTTTATAAGTTCAAGGACATGGAAGTTTAACTTTCTAGTTATAACTTCATATACTTATGTTGGATCTAAGTTTATATAACTTATGGTCTTCTAATTTTTTTTTTGTAAATAAGAGCTTACAAGCTTACATACATTTTACAAGTTGAAAATCTAAGTTTCATAGCTTATGGTTTCATTAAAGTGTAGATCCAAGTTTTGTAACTTAGGATCTAACTTAAGAACACTAGATCTAGACTTTCTATTCTAGGATCTTTAAGATCTAGCTAAGATCTAATTTCTACAACTTATGATCTTGTTATTTAGTTTACTTTCAAGTTTGTAGCTTAATATTACTAGTAGAACTCATGTATGTGTCGGATCTAAGATCTTGATGTAACTTTGGTTCATCAAACTACATACAACTCTTAAGTGAGTTGTGCTACATATCTTAGACTTACAATAGTGTTATTATGGTCAAACCTTGGTTAAGATGACGCAAACCCATCAACGAGTTGTACACTTGAAGCTATACGCATCAAGGATGAGAACCGTGATGGGCATCAAGCACCAAGAACCCACCGGAACACCTTTACTTACTGTTTCTGGAACTGGTCAGACTACCTGGGCTACTAAAAATTTGATTTTCAGTTATTTTGGTTTGAGTATATGATTTTCCGTTTAGACCTCGTCTTAATCCGAGTTACGGTTTATGATCTATGGCCTCCCGAATGTCACTACACCCTTTTGACGTTGTGCTGAAATTTCTGACCTACTCGTACTTAAACCGTCATCACGGTAAAACGAAGATGAGTTTGGTTCTGGAAATTGGTCAACCTCTAGGGGACTCATATACGGAGCCATGGCCACTGGTCTCACCTCATTTCAGTTTGTATAGAGGTCGTGGTGACTGAACGAAGTTAGCCTTTATTTCAAACCCTAGTCTTGACTTAAAACTTACTTTACACTTTTTGTTTAATGATGAATGATGATGATACTTAAGACCTAATTTACATACTTTTAAACCTTTGGGAATGATTTACTGACTTAGTAACTTTTGACTTAGGTTGAGGACCTTTCGGACCAACCACTTGCTTACTATTCCCGCGTATCGACTTTTACTACTTTCCACTGTGAGTTATAGCATCCCTTTTTTACTTTAACTATTTTGGGAACTGGGAATACATGTGCATTTTACGTTTTACATACTAGGCACAAGTACTTAACCTTTATATATGTGTAGGTTATACAATGGCATAAACTTTCCCCTTAGCTCGGTAACGTTTAGTCATTGGTCTTTGAACCGGTGAACGCGAATCTTAGATATGGATCCATAGGGTTTGACATCCCCACTCGGGCTAGTAGTGCTAGCATTTAACGGGTGTTTAATACTTCATAAATATAAGCACTTGCCAAGTGTACTTTAAGGGGGTGTTATTTACGTTAAGTTAGTTACCAAGTGCCCACGGTTATACATATACTTTTCATACTGTTTTGAAACGCTGTTGAAGCACTAAAATCTCGTGGCCTACCTTACATTACTGTTATACTTAAACTATAGCTCACCAACCTTTGTGTTGACATTTTTAAGCATGTTTTTCTCAGGTGCTTAAGGTTTGCTTGCTTCCGCTGTACTAGTCATGCTTTGTAGACACCCGCTGCGCTTATTAGAGATGTCACCGCATGAAACGTTTATTTTGCATTCAAAACTTTGTTATTTTTGAAACAATGTATTTGTAATGACCTATAGGTCACATACTATTATTTTGCTTGCTATTCGTAGGAGCATACTTTTGGTTGTTAAACATTTGACGTTGGTTAAGACGTCACCTATATTCATGAATGCAAACTTATTTTGAAACAGCATATAGTATTTGACCTTGTAATGATCCTGTTGTTGATGATTCGGACACGAAGGTTTTGTACCGGGCATCACATTTGGTATCAGAGCATTGGTTGTAGGGAATTAGGTTGCATTAGTGAGTCTAGACCGGACCGAGTAGGATTCACTAATAGGACTAATCTACAACTTGCTAGTTTACTTGTTTCTGCGGAACTTGCTGCATGCTGCTGCTTACTTTTACTACTATATGCCGTATACTACTACATGATTTCACTACTGCATGCTATTATCTATTTTCGATTGCAAGATACTTGTCGTTATTGACATGCTACTTACTGCTATAGATGATCTAGACTGTCGTAGTTACTTTGCCTAATACGTGCTTGCTTTATGACTTACTGACATGGAAAAAGTTATTTTTCCTTGTTCAGATGTTGGATGTCCCGCCTGTTATCATTTTGGAGAGCGACTCAGACTCATCTGCCACCTCGCCTGCCATTGTTGCCGATTCTCAGATCCCGTCCTCTTTACCCTTCAGCGACTCCGGCGCTTCGTCCCCTGGAGCCAGTAGCCATGCACCTGACCCAGTGGTCACCTCAGACAGAGCCGAGGACCTACAGGAGATTCCAGCTCCACTTTTCCTAGGACCCTCGGAGCCACAGCACCATTCCGGTGGTGCTGTGATTCCTGGAGAACATGGGGAAGGTCCGTTCTGTAATGAGCATAACCATTGGTGCTGTCGCCTTCCTGATGGACGTCTCGTACTGATCCCACCTTTCAGATACCGACTGATGATAGCCGGCCGAGCAGAGCCACCCGTGCGGCCACCCTCAGCCGATTCAGACGACCCATCATCCGACGACTCATCCTCCGACGACTCCAACGACGAGGATTCCGATGAAGACCCTGAGGAGGCACCCCGTGCAGCCACCCTCCACCCCGCCGAAGAAGCGGTATCGTTTCGACGGTACTGTTATTCCGGGGGTTAACGGAGGTAGGTCGTTCGTTAACGCGCATAGACTGAAGGTTAGAGTTACCGCCCGTAAGCGGCTTGTGCCGTATCCTGCTGATCCATTTATACGTAAGGCTCCCTATTACGTAGCATCTACTTCTGGTGCTGGACCGTCTGCACCAGCTCCCTGCACCATCGGCACCACCTGCACCATCAGCACCGCCAGCCCCACCAGCCTCTCCCTCTATCGAGGAACTGACGAGGGAGGTGGATATCCTCCGTGCTCGGGTAACTGAGCTCGAGGACTAGGTGTCCCACATGATGGACATCCTTTACCCACCGTCACCATAGGACATTTGTATTAGATTTCTTTATGTAATCTCGTTTGTAGTTTCATATTTTACTTATGTAGTGTACGAACCTATGCGGATGTATGCAACTTTTATTAATGAATGGAACTTTGGGTTGTTTACTTTTGACCGGTGTCCTATTTACATTAATGTATGATGATTTCGTGGTATCTGTATCTAGTTGCATTACTTAATTAACATGTGTTGTGTTGATTCCATGTTGGTTACCATATACTGTATTATTATTTGAATGCTGGATTTTGACTTGAGTCAAAATTTTTGTTTAGAACATCAGTGGCCAACGGAAGATCAACGCCCACAGCAGCACAGATCGAAGAAATGATCACTGAACGAGTAGCCGCAGCTTTAGGGAAAATGAACCCCCAAGCCCCATCAATTAACCAGCCCATTCGTAATGGGTGTACTTATAAGAAATTCCAAAGCTGTAAGCCCCACAACTTTAGTGGTACTGAGGGGCCAGTTGGTCTCACTAGGTGGTTTGAGAAATTAGAATCGGTGTTCCGTGTAAGCAACTGCTCAGAGATGAACAAAACAAAGTATGCCTCATGTACACTGTCTGACGGCGCCCTAACTTGGTGGAACACACTGGCTCAAGCCAAGGGTATTGACGAGGCGTATGCTACGCCGTGGGAAGAATTGAAGGGGGCCATGATTGAAGAGTACTGTCCCCGAATAGAGATACAGAAAATGGAGGCCGAGTTTTGGCAGTTAAAGGTTGTGGGAAATGATCTCGATAGTTACAACCGTAGGTATCTGGAATTAGCCCTGATGTGTCCAACGATGGTTACCCCGGAGTTTAAGCGGATGGAAAGGTACTTGTGGGGACTTCTTAAAACCATTAAGGGAAATGTCACCTCTTCAAAACCAGCTGATGTCCCAGAAGCAATGCGCATGGCGCACACCTTAATGAACCAAATTATCAGCGATGAACCAGAAAAGGAAAAATCCGAATTGGGGGTTAGCAGTGAGAAGCCTAAGTGGGACAACAACAAGGGGAGAGCCTATGATCAAACCCCCGCTAAGAGGCACAATGATGGAAGGAACCCCAACCCGAACACTATCTCGAACTCTAACTATAAGGGTAGTCTGCCGCAGAGCAAGAGATGCTACAAGCATCACACCGGGTACTGCAACGTGGTCTGCAAAAAATGTAAAAGGACCGGGCATATTGGCAAGGACTGCAAGATCACCACCATGACTGGGAAGCCGAAACCCACGGGACAGAGAAAGTGCTATGAGTGTGGACAATCGGGCCACTTCAAAAATGAGTGTCCCAACAAGCGAAAGGACGGCGGACTACCGCGTGGGTGAGCTTTCAATGTAAACGCAAGGTGTGACGACCCGGAAATTTCTGATCAAAGTTAAACCTAATCTCTATATGATTTCTACATGATAAGCAAAGTCTATTTAATTAAATCTCAATTTGTGGAACAGTTTACATGAATGCATTTAAACCCTTGACTATTACCAACGATTCACGAACTATGGGTTACAATTAAATATAAATAGTTATATAAATAAAGGTATATATAATAAGTAATAATAATTAAGTAAAATAATATGCAAGATAATAAGTTGTTGAAATGAATACATATATGAATAAGATTTTTATATAATTGATAATTATATATATATTGTAATATATGTAAAATTCATAAATAATAAATATTCAATAAAGGATATCATATGATATATGAATATTAAACATTATATGATTAATAATACATAATACAATTAAAATACAGTTGTTATATTAACATTGTTACTTTCATTAGATATTGATATTAATATTAGCATCAGGAATATTAACAATATTATATATATATATATATATATATATATATATATATATATATATATATATATATATATATATATATATGAAATATAATACATTTGATTTATTACATTATTATTAATATCATTATCATTGTTAATAATATTATTATAACTAGTCGTAAAAAGTTAATTTCAGTTATTATGATATATATTATTAAGAAACATTATTGTTAAAAAAAAATATAACTAAGATATAATACATTACATAATCTATAATATGTAAATACTAATATAATTAGTATAGTTAATATAATTATCATTAATAATAATTATATTACCAATTTCATCAAAATTTTATTATTGTGATTTATCATTATATTTATTCTTATTCTTATTCTTATTATTATTATTATTATTACTAATATTATAATTATTATTATTAGTATTTAGATTATTATTATTATGATTATAATAATTATTAATAATAATTATATAAACCACACGTTTGATTTTGGAATAACAAATTGTTACACACAGCTTTCATACTGTATCAAATTTTGCTTTTCTGTTCAAGATCGTACCAATCAATCCCATAAGGAAACAAACCGATAGCAACCACTCCCATTTTATTTATTTTTTTTATTTTTTCTATCCTGGTCGATTATGTTGTCGATAAATAATCTGATTATATAATTAATTGAATTACACATTTATATGGGTTAAGTCTTTCGGTTATACAGCATCATTATCAATTAAAAACCTTTACAGCAATTTTTCAATCAAAAATTAAACTGAAAACGAAGAACAATAGGTATTGTCCTGTTCTTGAGTTGAATTTCCAAAAAGTTTGATTTATTAACAAATTTTAAAATCTATTGATACAGTTTGGTTAGGAATTCCATACCTAAACTTTCTGTAAAATTTCAGATTCTAATCTTTAGAATCAAAAACGAATTTTGGAAGTCAAAGTTTAAAGTTCAAAATTCAAAAAAACGAACAATGATTTAATTCGAGGTCGTTTTTATGTTTTTGATGTAATTGGTGTTTGAGAAAGTTTCTACGATAGATGTAAAATATATTTCGTGTTAAAATCTTTGGCTAAAACTTTCCAGAAATCAAAATCGATTATAGAGTTCATATGGTTTTTTTTCGTAACAGCAGGTTTCATTTTTCTTAATTTTTTTTTTCCGATTAAGTTAAAATAAATTGTAATCAACAATTAGTTATATGTTTAATGAAGAATCTAAACAAGTTGGATAATTGATTTTCGTTGATGGAATGGACTCTGGTCAAATTAATTTGAAGAAGAAGGAGATGGAATAGAAATAGGAGAACTGGTTAAATAAATATAGGAGTGAAATAATTATAGAAAAACAGAAAACGGATCCATGGTTTTGAGTGTTACAGTTTAGCGAGGGGTCGCGGGTTCGAGCCCAGTTCGAGACAATATTTTTTTTAAAGGGTTTATTTCCTTGAAGGTAGACACATATTTATTAGTATTATAATTATTATTGTTATTAATGTTATGATTATTATTGTTATCATTAATTATTGGTATTATTACTAAGTATTATAGTTATTATTATTATTAGTGTTACAAATAAATATTTGTTGCTTTTTATTATTATCATAATTATAAATAAAATTATAATTATAATTATCATTAAGATTATGATTATCATTATCTTTATTTGTATGAAAATAATATAAATTATCATTATTTCCATTAATATTAGTATTAGGATCATATTAGTATTATTAGTATTAGTATTAATATCATTGTTATAGTTATTAAGATTATTATGATTATTATTAACATGAGTATCATCATTAGCAATATCATTATTAATATTAATATTAATATTCTCATTATTAATAAAGTTATTATTATTTTCACTATCAAAATGTTAATATCAAAACTATCATTTTTAGCAAATAAATATTTTGTACACAAAAACACACCTATTATATATACTATTAATATATTGATATTCCATATAATTAGATGAAAAACATATTATCATTATATATATGACTACATATAACAAATTAGGTATTTTTAATATAATACTAAATATATATATAGATACTAATATAACTACAATAATCATTTTAGATATATATATACAAAATAAACATATATAACACATAATTTAAGATATAATATAAATATATGATTTATAAACAAAGTTTAGTATGAATATTATATAAATACAATTACATAAATAACATATATTAATAAATGAAATTATGTGATTCCAGTAAACGTTTTAATATATAAATGAATGATATAGGTTCGTGAATCCAAGGCTAACCCTGCATTGTTCAATATTGTCATATGTATTTTTACTACAAAATACATTAGGTGAGTTTCATTTGCCTTTTTTACCCTTTATATTTTTGGGCTGAGAATACATGCGCAATTTTTATAAATGTTTTACGAAATAGACACAAGTAATTGAAACTACATTATATGGGTGAATAATCGAAGCCGAATATGCCTCTTTTGCTTGGTAACCTAAGAATTAGTAAACCGATCTACTAATTGACGCGAATCCTAAAGATAGATCTATTGGGCCTAACGAACCTTATCCAAAGTACCGGATGCTTTAGTACTTCGATGTTGTTTTTATCATGTCCGAAGGATTTCTCGGAATGATAGGGGATATTCTTATATGCATCTTGTTAATGTCGGTTACCAGGTGTTCACCATATGAATGATTTTTGTCTCTATGCATGGGACGTATATTTATGAGAACTGGAAATGAAATTCTTGTGGTCTATTAAAATGATGAAAATGATCGTTTATGATAAACTAATGAACTCACCAACCTTTTGGTTGACACTTTAAAGCATGTTTATTCTCAGGTATGAAAGAAATCTTCCGCTGTGCATTTGCTCACTTTAGAGATATTACTTGGAGTTATTCATGACATATTTCAAAAGACGTTGCATTCGAGTCGTTGAGTTCATCAAGATTATTATTAAGTCAATTATAGTTGGATATATTATGAAATGGTATGCATGCCTGTCAACTTTCGATGTGATGAAAGTTTGTCTTTTAAAAACGAATGCAATATTTGTAAAATGTATCATATGGAGGTCAAGTACCTCGCGATGTAACCAAATGTAATGTATTCGTCCAGATGGATTAGGACGGGTCGTTAGAGTTGGTATCAGAGCGGTGGTCTTAGCGAACCAGGTCTTGCATTAGTGTGTCTAACTGATAGTTGTTTAGATGCATTAGTGAGTCTGGACTTCGACCGTGTCTGCATGTCAAAAGTTTTGCTTATCATTTCTAGTAGGAAATCATCTGCTTATCATCCTTAGGAAATTACCTGCGTATCATTCTTAGTCTAGACATGTCTTACTGCCTCTATTGCATAGACAGTGTATAGATAAATTCATATCTTAGCGTATCTGTTATTGTTACCTTTGCCTGACAGCTTCCGTAGATTCCTCCGTAACTTATAGGATTTTAGTATTATATATGGATATGTAAATTTTGTATTGCAGGGTACTAATCTACATCCTATAATCTATTTCTTATCGAAAATACTTCATCTGATCGTACGAGATGAATCCCTCAACCAGGTCGAGTCCCTCAGATTTCGATAGCTATTCCGATAGTTATTCCGACAGCTATTCCGATATGGAGTTTCACCTAAGCTCCGAAAACAGTGTCACCAGAAATGAATCAACCAATCATCCATCCCCAATTCATCTGATGGGTTCGTAGTTGACTTAACCGATGGAGACGAGAAGAAGGCGATCCATTCCACCCACCAACTTGCACTCTTGGCGAAGAACCTGAAGCACTTACAGGCGAACTCATTCGAAACACCATTTTCACACTCATTTCCTGAATATCTCACCACGATTATATACTATCTCAAATTCAAAACCTTATCCATCCACTTGGTCCGACTGACAATCATCCCAGAATAATAGAAGAAGTCAACGAACTTCGCGCTCGAGAAATAAATTTGGAGAATATGGTGCAAAATTTACCAGTTTCAGCAACATCACCGGCACCAACAGTACCATCAGTAACAGCACCAGTACCATCAACAATCCATGCCTCAACATCCCATTCAGTACCTCGAGTACAATCATCGTTCTACGAATCGTTCTACATCAATTATCTTCATTCGACATAGCGATTATGTAATCTCTAATGTTTTAAAGATTATATATATTCTTGTTCTAACGGTAAAACAAATGAGATTAATATCATATTAACTCATTAAATCCATGATTTCATCTGAAGAAAATATATATGTAGATATATTTTCATAAAGATTGTAATTAAAAATTCTTTCGTACAAACTATTAATGGTGAAAATATTTTAACGGGTAGGTAATACCCGAGGAATATATAGATTCCACATTAATAAGTTACACTGTACATTCTTCGAATCTGATTCAACGATCATTTACTATCCTACTTACATCCACAGACATATGTATTCGTCCACCATAGAATAACCATTTTTATTCAAATTTCATATTTGGATTTTGACCTATCAGAATCCAACAAGTGACATAATGAAGAAAACTGATAATGCTAAAAACGAACATATATTTCATAGCATTATTCCTCAAGAAAGACAAGCTTTTAGTTGCAATTGTTCTATTTACAAGTGATATTCGTTTAAATAATAAAAGGTGAAGACAAAAGACAGATTCGACGAATTGAAGACGCAAACGACCAAAAAGCTCAAAAGTACAAAATACAATTAAAGAGGTTCCAATTATTGATAAGAAACGTCTCGAAATTACAAGAGTACAAGATTCAAAACACAAAGTACAAGATATAAAATAGTACGCAAGGACGTTCGAAAATCCGGAACCGGGACCAGAGTCAACTCTAAACGCTCGACGTAACGGACTAAAAATTACAAGTCAACTATGCACATAAATATAATATAATATTTAAATAATTACTAAAATTATTTATATATTATATTTATTTATATAATCGTCGGCAAACAAAGAGCCAAAGTTGAGTGAGCTGTAAAATGGAACTCCGCGACTTGCGGAGTTCGAAGACCAAATGGGCCGTGACTCGCGGAGCCCCCAATTTTGAAACAGCCTATAAAAGCAACGCAGTTCGACGAGTAAAAATATCCATAAAATCTCTCTCTCAATATATACGTAATATATATATTTATATTTATATTTTAATTTTAATTTTAATTTCTAATAATAAGGGTGTGTTAGCGAATGTTGTAAGGGTGTAAGTCAAAATTCTGTCCGTGTAACGCTACGCTATTTTTAATCATTGTAAGTTATGTTCAACCTTTTTAATTTAATGTCTCGTAGCTAAGTTATTATTATGCTTATTTAATCCGAAGTAATCATGATGTTGGGCTAATTATTAAAATTGGGAAATTGGGCTTTGTACCATAATTGGGGTTTGAACAAAAGAACGACACTTGTGGAAATTAGACTATGAGCTATTAATGGGCTTTATATTTGTTTAACTAAATGATAGTTTGTTAATGTTAATATAAAGATTTACAATTGGACATCCCTATAAATAATCATATACACTCAATCGGACACGATGGGCGGGGTATTTATATGTATGAATAATCGTTCATTTAACCGGACACTGGAATGGATTAATAGCCACTAGAATTATTAAAACAGGGGTGAAATTATGTACAAGGACTCTTGGCATAATTGTTAACAAAGTATTAAAACCTTGGGTTACACTCAGTCGACATCCTGGTGTAATTATTAAACAAAGTATTAAAATCTTGTTACAGTTTAAGTCCCCAATTAGTTGGAATATTTGACTTCGGGTATAAGGATAATTTGACGAGGACACTCGCACTTTATATTTATGACTGATGGACTGTTATGGACAAAAACCAGACGGACATATTAAATAATCCAGGACAAAGGACAATTAACCCATGGGCATAAAACTAAAATAAACACGTCAAACATCATGATTACGGAAGTTTAAATAAGCATAATTCTTTTATTTCATATTTAATTTCCTTTATTTTATATTTAATTGCACTTTTAATTATCGTACTTTTTAATTATCGCAAGTTTATTTTATCGCACTTTTATTATTCGCAATTTCATTATCGTTATTTACTTTACGCTTTAAATTAAGTCTTTTATTTATTTAATATTTTACATTTGGTTTTAACTGCGACTAAAGTTTTAAAATCGACAAACCGGTCATTAAACGGTAAAAACCCCCCTTTATAATAATAATATTACTTATATATATATATTTGTATTTTTATAAATTAAACTAATATAGCGTTAAGCTTTGATTAAAAGATTTTCCCTGTGGAACGAACCGGACTTACTAAAAACTACACTACTGTTCGATTAGGCACACTGCCTATAAGTGTTGTAGCAAGGTGTAAGTATATCCATTCTCTAAATAAATAAATATCTTGTGTAAAATTGTATCGTATTTAATAGTATTTCCTTGTAAAATTTAATAGTATTTTATACCCCTTAGCTTTAACCATCAAGTAATTTTTGGCGCCGCTGCCGGGGAACATCTAACTTAAAAGCCGGAAGCGCAACGCTAATATAAAAAAAAATAAAAAATTATTTTTTACTAATATAAAAAAATACGCTTTTGTAAAAATACGTTTTAAATATTCGAAAACATAGAAAAGAAAAAAAATATAAATATTTTTAAGAGTTTATTAAATATTTAAGTTTTATAAAGTTTCTTTATTTTTATTTTATAAAAATATAAGTTTTATTTAAATATTTTGTGTTTATTTAGAACATAAAATTAAAAACCGAAAAAAATAAATAAATAAATAAATATATAAATCTAGTTTTAAGATTTTTATTATAAAGTATTTCTATTTTTATTTTAGTTTTTAAAACATAAGTTTTTATTTAGTTTTTATAAATATTTTATTTAAATATTTAAACAGAAAATATAAAAAAAAAAAAGTAAAACGTCGAATTTAAATCAGCCTGTCAACTGAAATTCCAAACCCCGCGACTTGCGGCGTTTGTAGCCACGAGGCATCGTGACTCGCGAAGCCGTCTGACACGGGCCACACAGAAGCCCTAATTCGCATTAATTACGGATAATTATTAATTATAATTAATTTTAAACCCTAATTAGGTTTAGATTTTAATATTATTTAGTTTTACTTTTTATTTAATTTTTATTTTAGTTTATTTAGATTATTTAAATTACAAAATTAATAGTTTTATAAAATAAATAATATAAAAATAATATTTTTATAAAAATTGTACTTTTTACAACTTTTAGTATATTTTTATATTTTGTCCTTTTTTAATTGTTTTAGCGTAATATTTGTATTTTTCGCTGGTATTTAGTTTTAAACTTAGTTTTTGCCATAGTTATTTTTATTTATAGATTTTTAGGCCTTGCCGTAAAATCCCTTAAGTGCTTTTTTCTTTAGACTAAGATTTAGGTGCTTTAGAATTTTGCGACGCCTTTTTAAGTTTAAGTACCTTTTTAAGTTATTGCCATATGGGATATAGTTTTACTTGTAAGCTTTAATATTTTTAGACACCTTTTACCTATGTATCAATTATCATTCCAATTAGTAATCTCAATTTGCGATTATAATTTTAAGTTAGTGATAGTAATAAGGTTGGGTTAGTCGAGTGTTTTTAAGTTCTATAAGTCATTTCTTTTTATTTCTTATTTTTCGACGCCTTTTATTTTTCAACCCTTTTCCTTTTCTTTTTCGACGCGCTCTTTTTCTTTCTTATTTCTCGCTATTCTAGTTTTTAGGACATAGATTTTTTTTCTACTTCTTATCTAAATTTCTTAAAATTACGAAAATTTATTTTAAGTGGTTAAATTGATAGACATCAAAATTTTCTGGTTCGTAGTAATAGTTAGATTTGTACGTGGACCGGGTTATTGGAGCCAAACAGTCCTCAATTATATTGAGACCAAACGAATCCTGCCCCTCTGCTGCATCTTTTGGCTATTCGAAACGTGGGCAAAATCAGAAAAGTCTATTAATTGGATAACTTATATAATTTTTCTTTCCTTTTTAAAAAATAATAGGATATTCAGTGAATGCACCGAGCAAGACGTTCACCACCTGTTGTACGTTCACCACCTATAACTAGATCAAGACATTTAGCAAATATTACCGCCGTTGATTTTTCTTTAGAATCGTCATCCAGTCGACCAAGTACTCCAATTCAAATTTCAGATAATCCATTTTTTGAACCCGACCTCACAATTGAGAATTCGGAGAATATTCAGGGACGATTCATAGATCCTGAACCATTAAATTTTCCTCCGGAAACACCAATCATTCAAACAGAGATTGTTGAGGAACGAACCATTAAATCAGAATCCTCTAGTGATTCCGATTCAACAAATTCAATTATGGAGAATCTGGAACCTTTAAGTATTGTAGACCGAATGAGAGCTAAACGCACTGGCCAAGGTCACGCAATTACTCATCCAGACATTAATGCGCCAGATTATGAAATCAAAGGACAAATTCTACACATGGTGACTAATCAATGCCAATTTAGTGGTGCGCCGAAGGAAGATCCAAATGAACATCTTCGTACCTTTAATAGGATCTGCACACTATTTAATATCCGAGAAGTGGAAGATGAACAGATATATCTCATGTTATTTCCCTGGACTTTAAAGGGAGAAGCCAAAGATTGGTTGGAATCGTTACCTGAAGGGGCGATTGATACATGGGACGTTTTAGTTGAAAATTTTTTTAAACAATTCTTTCCGGCATCTAAAGCCTTAAGACTTCAAGCAAAAATTGTTACGTTCACACAGAAACCGAATGAAACTCTATATGAGGCGTGGACAAGATTTGGAAAATTATTGAGAGGATGTCCGCAACATGGTTTAGACACCTGTCAAATAGTACAAATATTCTACCAAGGATGCGACATCACTACAAGGAAAGACATCGATATAGCAGCTGGTGGTTCTATTATGAAGAAAACCGAAACTGATGCTTACAAAATTATTGATAACACTGCTTCCCACTCACATGAGTGGCACCAAGAAAAAGATATCGTTAGATCATCTAAAGCAGCTAGAGCCGATTCTAGCCATGACTTAGATTCCATTTCCGCAAAGATAGATGCTGTCGAGAGACGAATGGAAAAGATGACTAAGGATATTCACTCAATACGAATTAGTTGTGAGCAGTGTGGAGGACCACATTTGACAAAATATTGTCTCAGTATTGAATTAACAATGGAACAAAGAGAGAATATTTCATACATAAACCAAAGGCCTGGAAATAATTATCAGAATAATTATCAACCGCCAAGACCGATTTACAATCAAAATCAGAACTATAACCGAAATATTCCATACAACAACCAACAAGGTCCTAGAAATCAACAAGTATCTAACAATACTTACAACCAGCAAAGACCTAATTTTCAAAACAAACCACCACAACCCGATGATAAAAAGCCGAATTTAGAAGATATGATGACGAAGCTAGTTGAAACTCAAACGCAGTTTTTCACATCTCAAAAACAAACTAATGAACAAAATGCTCAAGCATTTAGAAATCAACAAGCTTCTATTCAAAACTTGGAACAAGAAGTAAGTAACCTAGCAAGGTTAATAGGTGAAAGAAAACCGGGAAGTTTACCTAGTGATACAAATGCAAACCCCCGGAATGAAACAGCTAAAGCCATTACCACAAGAAGTGGTACAACACTTAAACCACCTGAAATACCTGTAACTTCTGATGAAGCTATTCCTACTCCACAAGAACCACAATCTGAACAAGATAAGGAAAAAGAACCTGTAGTTGAAAAGGTTAATGAAGATAACACAGTTAAGGCTAAACGTTATGTTAAACCATACCAACCACCACTTCCTTACCCGAGTAAAATGAAGAAAGAGAAACTTGAAGCCGAGCAATCCAAATTCTTGGATATGTTTAAACAGATAAATGTAAATCTTCCTTTCATTGATGTGATTTCGGGAATGCCTAGATATGCTAAATTTCTGAAAGATCTAATCACGAATAGAAAGAAAATGAAGAACTCTCGGCTGTTACTATGAATGCTAATTGTTCAGCAGTGCTGTTGAATAAGATACCAGAAAAATTATCTGATCCAGGAAGTTTCACAATTCCATGTTTTCTGGGTAGTCTTAGTTCAATAGAAGCATTGGCAGACTTAGGTGCTAGTATAAATTTAATGCCGTTTTCACTATACACTAAACTAGACCTTGGAGAATTGAAACCAACCAGAATAAGTATACAACTAGCCGATAGATCAATAAAATATCCTAGAGGGATAATGGAGAATATGCTAGTTAAAGTTGGTACTTTAGTATTTGCAGTAGATTTTGTTGTTCTGGACATGGAAGAAGATTCTCAAGTTCCTCTCATATTAGGAAGACCATTCTTAAACACGGCTAAAGCAATGATAGACGTGTTTGGTAAGAAACTGACCCTAAGTATAGAGGATGAGAGTGTTACCTTTTTAGTTGATAGAGCAATGCAAAAACCGCAATCTGCAGATGATACATGCTATTATATTCAAACTATAGACTCACATGCAGAATTGTCAGAAGAATTTCCAGAATTACAAGGAACAGGAGAATGTTCTTTAGGAGAAGGTAATGAACTAATTGATGAAGCTGAAATGTTAGCTACACTAATAGCTAATGGATATGAACCAACAACAGAAGAAATTCAAATGCTAAAAGAAGAAGACAGATATCGATATAAATCATCGATAGAAGAACCACCGACATTAGAATTAAAGCCACTTCCAAACCATTTGGAATACGCTTATTTGCATGGTGAATCTGAATTACCTGTAATAATATCGTCTTCTCTTACTGAAAATGAGAAATCACAACTCATTTATGTGTTGAAAACTCATAAACCAGCCATTGCATGGAAGATTCATGATATTAAAGGAATAAGTCCTTCGTATTGCACACATAAAATCCTTATGGAAGAAGGTCATAAAACGTATGTGCAACGCCAACGAAGACTAAATCCGAATATGCAAGATGTTGTTAAAAAAGAAATAATTAAACTGCTAGATGCAGGTTTAATTTATCCAATCTCTGATAGTCCATGGGTAAGCCCAGTTCAATGCGTGCCTAAGAAGGGTGGCATGACTGTCAGTACAAATGAAAAAAATGAGCTTATTCCTACTAGGACTGTAACAGGATGGCGTGTATGTATTGATTATAGAAAATTAAATGACGCCACCAGAAAAGATCACTTTCCCTTACCTTTCATTGATCAAATGTTGGAAAGGCTAGCCGAAAATAGTTACTATTGTTTTCTTGATGGATTTTCCGGATATTTTCAAATTTCAATAGCACCCGAGGACCAAGAGAAAACCACGTTCACATGCCCTTATGGTACTTTTGCTTACAAACGCATGCCATTTGGACTTTGCAACGCCCCTGCAACCTTTCAAAGGTGTATGATGGCGATTTTTCACGACATGATAGAAGAATGCATGGAAGTTTTCATGGATGACTTTTAAGTCTTCGGTGATACATTTGAATCATGTCTAGCTAATCTTGAACGAATGCTGATTAGATGCGAACAATCAAATCTAGTACTTAATTGGGAGAAATGCCATTTCATGGTTAAAGAAGGCATCGTTCTTGGTCATAAAATTTCAAAGGAAGGAATTGAAGTGGATAGAGCTAAAGTAGATGTAATTGCTAAACTTCCACATCCCACCAATGTTAGAGGAGTTAGGAGTTTTCTAGGGCATGCCGGTTTTTACCGACGTTTCATAAAAGATTTTTCTAAAATTGCCACTCCTATGAATAAACTCCTAAAAAAGGATGCTCCATTCATTTTTTCAGATGAATGTATCAACTCTTTTAATATTCTTAAAGAGAAACTCACTAATGCGCCGATCATGATAACACCAAATTGGAATCTACCGTTTGAACTAATGTGCGATGCAAGTGATTTTGCAATGGGAGCCGTTTTAGGACAAAGGATTGAAAAACGATTTCAACCTATATATTATGCTAGTAAGACGTTACAAGGAGTACAAACAAATTATACAACTACTGAAAAAGAACTCCTTGCTATGGTCTTTGCTTTTGACAAATTTCGTTCATATCTCGTTCTAGCAAAAACGGTGGTCTATACCGACCATTCTGCTCTTAGATACCTATTTTCGAAACAAGATGCCAAACCAAGATTAATCCGCTGGATCTTACTCTTACAAGAGTTTGATATTGAAATCCGAGATAAAAGAGGAGCAGAAAATCTCGCCGCTGATCATCTTTCTCGTCTTGAAAATCCTGAATTAGAAGTTCTAAATGAATCGGCCATACAAGACAACTTTCCTGATGAATATCTATTAAAGATAGATTATAATGAAATACCATGGTTTGCAGACTATGCAAACTACTTAGTATGTGGATTTCTTGAAAAAGGATTATCGTACCAAAAACGAAAGAAATTCTTCAGTGATATAAAACACTATTTTTAGGAAGATCCACATCTGTTTAAAAGTTGTCCCGATGGAATAATACGCCGATGTGTATTCGGAGATGAAGCTAGTAAAATTTTAAACCATTGTCACACAGGACCAAAGGAGGACATTATGGGCCTCAACTAACAGCAAGAAAAGTTTATGATGCTGGATTCTATTGGCCTACAATTTACAAAGACGCACACCTTCTTTGCAAATCTTGTGATGCTTGTCAAAGGGCCGGAAAAATAAGTCAACGTGATGAAATGCCACAAAATGTCATTCAAGTATGTGAAGTATTTGACATTTGGGGTATTGACTTTATGGGTCCATTACCAAAATCTCATAATAATCTCTATATTCTCGTAGCCATTGATTATGTATCTAAATGGGCGGAAGCACAAGCTCTCTCAACTAACGATGCACGAGTTGTAGTCAACTTTTTAAAATGTCTTTTTGCAAGGTTTGGAACGCCGAAAGCTTTAATAAGTGATCGGGGTACTCATTTCTGTAATAATCAACTTGAGAAAGTTCTTAAAAGATATGGAGTAACTCATAAAATCTCCACCGCATATCATCCACAAACAAGTGGACAAGTTGAAAATACCAACCGAGCTTTAAAACGTATTCTAGAAAAAACCGTAGGATCAAATCTGAAGGAATGGTCCATTAAATTGGAGGATGCACTCTGGGCTTTTAGAACAGCCTACAAAACTCCAATTGGAACCACACCTTTTAAACTCGTCTACGTAAAAGCATGTCATCTTCCAGTAGAAATTGAACACAAAGCATTTTGGGCTTTGAAGACATGTAATCTTGATTTACATGAAGCCGGACGTCTACGATTAAGTCAACTAAACGAATTAGAAGAATTAAGACATGAAGCATACGAAAATTCATTAATCTATAAGGAAAGAACGAAGAAATGGCATGATAAAAAAATCAGAAGTTTAAAAGAATTTAAAGAAGGAGACAGAGTTCTTCTTTTCAATTCACGATTCAAGCTATTTCCTGGAAAATTGAAATCAAGATGGTCTGGACCATTCATAGTCAAACGAGTTTTCCCATACGGAACGATAGAATTAATAAATTCAAATGGGATTGAATTTAAGGTTAATGGTCACAGAGTTAAACATTACATAGATAGTCCAATGGAAGTTGACAATGAAGTTAATCACAATTTCGATACCACAGCTAACTAAGTGTGGGGAGAATCAAGTCTTTTAAAGGATAATATGTATTTCTGTTAGAGTTAGATTTTCTGTTTTCATGTAGTTCTCGAAAATGGAACCCGAATGGTCTTTCCCTAGCAGACCCTAAAGAACTAGTCTTCTCCCCCCATTCTGAATTTTTATTTTTTTTAGGTTTTTACGAAATGAAGACTTCCTGCGAACTAAACCATGGTCTAATGCTACACGCTTTGATCACTAAACGTAATAATGACACACTTCCGAGTGAAATAGTATCAGTAATCAGAGAAAGATTGGACAGAGTAAGAAAAGAATCCAGATGCGAAGATAATAAGTTACAATTTGGTAAAGGAAAATCAAAATCCGCAGCGAAAAGAAGAGCACGACACCTAGAAAGATGTCACAAATGCGGAAAATGGTTACATGGAGGTAAATGTTCAAATAATCAAACCTATTCAAATACCGAATTTGTTACTTTATGCAGAGACGGACCGTTCATATGTTTAGAAGAAAAAACACTGAATGATCGAGGTTACGCCTATGTAGCCATGGAAAACCAATTAAACCGACTATCTTATGAATGGGATAGATCATATAACTAAGAATACTATCTCACAGGTAAGTCTGTACAGTTTTTATTTTTTTTATTTTTATTTTTAACCTTTTGATAATAAACGCTAATTTGTTCGCTATAAAGTATTAAATTGGTATTGAATAAAATTAGGTTTGGCGACCGAAATTATTGATATCATTCAAAAATTTATTACATCACTGCGAAATTTAACGTTTATTCTTAAGGTATAAATATCTTTAATCAATCAACCCAAAATATTTCAAAAATTCGTCATGAGTTAAATTAGGTCATGGAACCGAAATTACTTTACCAAAAAGAGGGACGCATATTTTTGATAATATTTGATTGATTAAAGTGGGATAAAAGCCAAAAAGATTTTTAATTTTATTTTTACCATGTTTTTAAAATTAATATAAAAATCTAAAATTGATATTGTAAACTTTGTAAAATCAATATATTTAAGTTTGTCAATATTTAAAAAATTAATATTTTTAATATAAGTTTGTATGTAAAAAAAACAAAATTTAAATTAAGTTTGGTGTGAATTTTATTTTTATGCATTTTAAATTTTAAGTTTGGTGTGAATTTTTAATATTAATTTTGAATTTTATGCATTTTTTTAAATTTAAGTTGTGTGAATTTAAAAACAAAAAAAATTACTTTATTTCGCTAAGTTAAAAATTTGATTTTTAAAATTCGTCGTAAGTTGAAGACTAGGTCTTTGAACCGAAATTGCTTTACCCGAGGGAGGGACGAGAACTTTTATTATCATTATTTTTAATCTTATTGAATTAAAGTATGCCAAAAACATTAAAAAAAAAATCCAAAAATCTTAGCCTTTAAAACAATCGCTACAAAAAGATAAATTTTAAAATTTTGTCGAAGGACGGACTAGGACATCGATCCAAAATGACCTCATCCTAAAACAAAGGAAAACAAAATTTTAAATTTATTTTATATTTGTTTTATAAGTTAAGGTTTATTTAAAAAAAAAACCAATTAGAGAATTAGTTACACAGAGGTATGGTAATACTTTTAACGATTGGGTACGATTATTCAGCATGCGTAGACCTGTATATAAAGTATGGTGTGAAGAATTGTTGTGTAGTATAGAAATAAATGATCGGGTAGTTAGTTTAACCGATCGATCTTTTATTAGATTTTTGTTAGGAGGTTCGATGCGCCACATGTCTCTACTAGACATGGCTCAGGCTTTACGTATATATACGCCTGAGGAGTTAGCATCTGCCGATTGTAGAGGGTTGATACTAAATGATAGAAAGATTGATGAAAATTTTGATACACATGGTGTATGGAGTCAAATGACTAGCCATCACCGATTTACAGGGGGAAATTACTCTTATTTGGATATAGATAGAGCAGAGTTAAGAGTAATTCATAGGTTTTTAGCCAATTCGATTACACAATGAGGTAAGAATAAGGAAAAGGTAAATGAACAGGATTTGTTTTACCACATGTGTATTCGAGACCCACAAAGCGCTGTAAGTATACCTTATTGTGTGGGTTATTATTTATCAGCTATGGTTAGGGGGATGAGACCGCATAGCATAATAGGAGGTGGTATATTTATTACTTTGATTGCTGAATATCTCGGCGTGGATATAAGTCGGGGGGATTATTAGTCGAAGAACCAGAACCCCGCGATACAATAGGTTTAAATGTATACCATGGTGCGAAGGTTTTGAAGAGGTGAAATAACGCCGCAGTACAATACCATGGTAGACATCCACAGGTTGAGAGAAACCAACAGCCAGGTAATGTGGGAGGAGGAAATAAAATGACAGAAATGCAAAGGTTTATAGCTTCACAAGAGTACGAAAATGCTAGACATCGAGTATTTGAAGATTGGCAAGTTCATCAAAACCAAATCATAGCTTATTGCCAACAAATAGGTAGAAACTATATTCCTACTCCATCGCCCGTATTTCCTCCCTGGTCTATAGAGATCCAACCACCGTATCCTACGTATAACCCAGCCGAAGCATTTTATAACACATATGGTTATGCATGGAACCCCTACTGGTATCAGTATCATCCCTAGTCTACTTAGTTTTATTTATTTTATAATTTGTAATGTTGATACATTTAATACTTATGTTGGAATTGTATTAGTTTTTATAATTTACAAATTTTTATTTTTAGATTTTAATAATGTTTGAATGTGGGGTAATATACCAAACTTCAAAAATATGTATATATGTTTGCAGTTTATCTTATGTACACAACAGGGAAAAATAACGCATTTTCAAAGACTGGCATTAAGTTCAGCAAAAGCAACTAATTTTGACGACAAGATGCAAAATAAATGTGATATAACAACAAGACGGAATGAACAAATGATATGCACCATTTATCATTCAGCAAACAAACGCCAATATGTTTGGAAACTTTGGTAAAATTTAATTATTTTCACACAAATCACCCTCAATAATTTAAATTGTTACTGATTTCTTGCAAATGAGGGCATTGCAAGATCTTAAGTGTGGGAAGGGGTTAAATTCTTTCGGATTTTAAAATTTTTACTTTATACACATGGTTACCATTAGAAATACTAGTAAAGTAGTAGTTGTATTAGAATCTAGTGCTCTCTGATAATAAAGAACAGCCCTAGTCTTATATACTGACTACCCAATTCTAGTAAAATTTTACAAAATTTTCAATTAAATGAACTCAAAATCATGTTTATACATATCTATGAACGATAAAACTAGGTGTTAACACCGAAATTATTGTTACCTTGGAAAGGACATAAATTGAGAAACAAACTAAAATGTTAGAATTCATATAAGAATGGAATAGAGGAGAACAAAAAGGAAAATAAAAGCCAAGTGTGGGAAAATTCACCAAGTTATCTTAAACATATGTCACATATTTTTGTACAAATAATTGAAAATACTTTTGTTTTGGACGATAATTAACTGTTTTACCCGATTTACTGTAAGAAAGATGAATCTACACGATGAATCAATTCCATCATTAAAAGGAAGTAAAGTCTTCCGAAAAAGAAACGCGCTTCTTAATTTAGGTCATGAAGTTGTCGTCCAGACTAGCTGTAGGTTGACGAAAAACCTAGAAAAGTCATCACTAAAATCAGCAGGAAATCCACGGACCTCAGCATAAAACAGGGTCGCCAAGTGGTCAGATTTATCCTAACCATGAGAAGGATTTATCTCGTAAAATGGGGGGGCACCGTGCAAATTAGCTGGATAAGACTAATAAATCAGATCCCCAGAAAGGATAATCTCCTTAAAAAATTAAAAATCAGCTTTTAAGACTGATATTACTCAATCCTTGAGATTGACCTTAAAGATTGAGAATTCAAACTCATGGAATTCAATGATATCTAAACTCGAGCTTGAACGAGAAAATATTTTGATCAAAATTACAAACCGATTTGTTTTCTGAAAACCCATTTTCAATGCGTTCATTACCATTGAACGTAAAATCCTAGGAATTCACCTGGAATTCATTAGGTCACCTGAACCAAATCGGGTGTCAACCGTAAGAACGGTGGTTGCATAGCATGGTCAAAGACAGGACCTAGTGCCAGACCGAAAAATCATAAGGGTGAGCTTTACTATTGCTCCTACCAAGGATAGTAATTGCGTTCGACACGTTATAGACCATAATTAAAAGCATGTCAGGGGACATTGCCTTAACAGTTGTTTGTTCAACACTTTCCTTTACAACCGGACGGTAGTTTACCGAAAGGTAATATTCGGAACAAGTAAACTGGACGTGTTGCTTTCCTAATACAAGGTTAGCAAGTGGGTGACACAAAACCGCAAGTTTTGAGCTAAAATTTTCAAATCTGAAACCCACCAAACCCACAAAAATATTTTGCAAACACCTGTGAAGGGTTATTCCGGAAAACTTATCTAGGGTAAAAGCTAGATTAAAATTTTCAAAAGATCAAATGTTTTCATAAAGATCCAATTTCCTTAATGGATCTAAATTTTTATAGTCATGTGTGACTGTAAACCATATCGTTACTACCATTGTTTATACTGCCGTATAGAAATCACTGATATACAAAGTGTGAAGAATAAAGAAGTGATTCTAGTATTTCAAGACTATATTGCTTGAGGACAAGCAACGCTCAAGTGTGGGAATATTTGATAATGCTAAAAATGAACATATATTTCATAGCATTATTCCTCAAGAAAGACAAGCTTTTAGTTGCAATTGTTCTATTTACAAGTGATATTCGTTTAAATAATAAAAGGTGAAGACAAAAGACAGATTCGACGAATTGAAGACGCAAACGACCAAAAAGCTCAAAAGTACAAAATACAATCAAATAGGTTCCAATTATTGATAAGAAACGTCTCGAAATTATAAGAGTACAAGATTCAAAATGCAAAGTACAAGATATAAAATAGTACGCAAAGACGTTCAAAAATCCGGAACCGAGACCAGAGTCAACTCTCAACGCTCGATGCAACGGACTAAAAATTACAAGTCAACTATGCACATAAATATAATATAATATTTAAATAATTACTAAAATTATTTATATATTATATTTATTTATATAATCGTCGGAAAACAAAGAGCCAAAGTTGAGTGAGCTGTAAAATGGAACTCCGCGACTTGCGGAGTTCGAAGACCAAATGGGCCGTGACTCGCGGAGCCCCCAATTTTGAAACAGCCTATAAAAGCAACGCAGTTCGACGAGTAAAAATATCCATAAAATCTCTCTCTCAATATATACGTAATATATATATATATATTTATATTTTAATTTTAATTTTAATTTCTAATAATAAGGGAGTGTTAGCGAATGTTGTAAGGGTGTAAGTCGAAATTCTGTCCGTGTAACGCTACGCTATTTTTAATCATTGTAAGTTATGTTCAACCTTTTTAATTTAATGTCTCGTAGCTAAGTTATTATTATGCTTATTTAATCCGAAGTAATCATGATGTTGGGCTAATTATTAAAATTGGGTAATTGGGCTTTGTACCATAATTGGGGTTTGGACAAAAGAACGACACTTGTGGAAATTAGACTATGGGCTATTAATGGGCTTTATATTTGTTTAGCTAAATGATAGTTTGTTAATGTTAATATAAAGATTTACAATTGGACGTCCCTATAAATAACCATATACACTCAATCGGACACGATGGGCGGGGTATTTATATGTACGAATAATCGTTCATTCAACCGGACACGGGAATGGATTAATAGCCACTAGAATTATTAAAACAGGGGTGAAATTATGTACAAGGACATTTAGCATAATTGTTAACAAAGTATTAAAACCTTGGGTTACACTCAGTCGACATCCTGGTGTAATTATTAAACAAAGTATTAAAATCTTGTTACAGTTTAAGTCCCCAATTAGTTGGAATATTTGACTTCGGGTATAAGGATAATTTGACGAGGACACTCGCACTTTATATTTATGACTGATGGACTGTTATGGACAAAAACCAGACAGACATATTAAATAATCCAGGACAAAGGACAATTAACCCATGGGCATAAAACTAAAATCAACACGTCAAACATCATGATTACGGAAGTTTAAATAAGCATAATTCTTTTATTTCATATTTAATTTCCTTTATTTTATATTTAATTGCACTTTTAATTATCGTACCTTTTAATTATCGCAAGTTTATTTTATCGCACTTTTATTATTCGCAATTTCATTATCGTTATTTACTTTACGCTTTAAATTAAGTCTTTTATTTATTTAATATTTTACATTTGGTTTTAACTGCGACTAAAGTTTTAAAATCGACAAATCGGTCATTAAACGGTAAAAACCCCCTTTATAATAATAATATTACTTATATATATATTTGTATTTTTATAAATTAAACTAATATAGCGTTAAGCTTTGATTAAAAGATTTTCCCTGTGGAACGAACCGGACTTACTAAAAACTACACTACTGTTCGATTAGGTACACTGCCTATAAGTGTTGTAGCAAGGTTTAAGTATATCCATTCTCTAAATAAATAAATATCTTGTATAAAATTGTATCGTATTTAATAGTATTTCCTTGTAAAATTTAATAGTATTTTATACCCTTAGCTTTAACCATCAAAAACATTGGACAAAATAAAATTTGTTAGAAACAAACAAATTAACTATGAGAAAAATTTTGTTAAGAATCCACGCTAACTGTTCCTAGCTAACTGTTCCTAGCTAACTGATTACATTTTATTTATCGCAATTTATTTATCGCAATTTATATTCTCGCAATTTTATTTATCGTCATTTAATTTCTGTTATTTACTTTACGCACTTTATTTATCGTCATTTAAATTTCTGTTATTTATATTACGCACTTTAAATATCGGGACACGTATACAAGGTTTTGACATATCATATCGACGCATCTATATATATTATTTGGAATAACCATAGACACTCTATATGCTGTAATGATCGAGTTCGCTATACAGGGTTGAGGTTGATTCTACAATAATATATATACTTTGAGTTGTGATCGAGTCTGAGACATGTACACGGGTCACGATACGTATTAATTAATTTGAATATTATATATATGAATTATTGAACTGCTAACTGTGAACTATCAACTGTGGACTGATAACATTGGACAATTAAAATGAATTAAAATATTGATTATAACATATGAAACTAAACAATTCTTCAAGTTTGCCACTTGATTTCATCTTAAACCTCATTTGTATCTTGACGATTACAAACTGCGTTCAAATTTTTCGTGATCCTTGAAAACACCTCAACCGATGGAATGAACCAACCGTACTTCATCTACGGAAGGAAAGATTGATGCATATAGTCATGCACCTGAAAACACTCGGAACCTGAGTAAACGTTTAACACGTATCTGTACTAGCTCCTTTGGCGCTGTTATTACCGAAAATAACTTTGCAATCCTTTTCCAAAGTAGTCAAATTTGTCACAGCTTCAGGAAATCAATTTCGACTTTTCATTCGAATAAACTTTATTATAACCTTGATATATAAGTTGCCTTTCGTCATCGTTACCGGGAAACCGTTTATATTCCACCACAATTAGCAGTAAACTTACCAGCAACTTCATTACTCATTGGCTTAAATCTCTCCGAAGAACCATTATATTGGTTCATTAAAACCTATTCATATAATCATCCGCATCTTGTAACAAGAATTGCTATACCAATTACCGGGAATCAGCAAATCTGTATTGTGAGTCTCGCAACGTTTCCACATCAACAGTTATATGTATCCATATAACATTTATCTATTAGAACTATGATCTTCCATTCTGAAATTCTGAAAAGCACCCAGTCTGCGAATTAATACTCTGAATATTGAAAAGTTGAATGAAGCAACAAAAACTGTAAACAACCTCAACAGCTAAAATTTGATGATAAAGAATTGTATGTTGGCAAAGCTCGGAAAAAGTTTGAAACTGAAAAACTAATTGAGCAAACTACGAAGGAGTCTCTGAACAAATCACAAGGACTAAACTTGTACATTAAGAATCCTGATGATTCTATTTCTGATGAAATCTTTAGCGAATACCTTGCTTCTGACTCCAAACTCTTACGGACAAATTTTCTTCACCATCCTTCGATATTAGAAATTCCAAGATATCATCATATCTTTCATTATAAATATCCTCAATATTTCTGAAGATATCTTCATAAATATTCTTGTCCGATATTAATAACCTCTCCGCGCTATCTGTGTTATATCATAAAAGAAAATTGTTTTAGTTCTAAATCTCTGAAAATGTAGAGTTTGAATTATGAATGTTTTGAAGTAGTGTTGGAAATTGATGCATGAGTTAGTATAATATAATGACACTTGATCAACGTGATTATATTACAGTAAGTCATGCTGAGCTTCTAATGAAACGTGATGATTCACAGATCATAACGATGTGCCATGTTACACGACTTTTACATTCTACCTAATCTCCAAACATAGCGAGAACATATCTTCCTGATAGTTCTATCTTTTTCTGTAACTTCTGGTAATTTGACAAATCAAGATCGTACCATTACGATTTCGTTCTTAAAATATTAACCAAGTTCATTCGAAACTCCATACCCACAAATTCTGGACCATTACTTGAGGTACTTAATGGATAGAAGAGAAAACATAACATAAAGCTTCGAAGTGTAAATGGGGGTATAAATCGCAGCAAATAAGAGAAAGCATTAACTGTGGATGACAATGATTATAGGAGACAGAAGCAGGGGCTTCGAAATATAAGGGAAGATATAAAACCCAATAACAACACAGAAATTATAAACCGTGTATATCAATGCGTATAGCAATATAAAGACACGGGAGAATTAGGAATACTATAACCCCAAGGTAATAGTAGAAATGAATAGATTCCTCCGGTGGTAGATGAAAAAGGAGAATGATTGATATGAAAGTCATAATTATATCCAGAATTAAAACTGGATTAAGCATATTAACTGATGGTTTGGAAATATGAATTAAAGTATAGAAAATAAGAGTGATGAAAAATAATGGGACGGAAGAGCTTAATTTATAATGGAAATATCAGACAGTGTAATCACGGCAGATCACCGTATTTAATTATAGAGATCTAAATTCCCTTATTCGTCAAAGAATCAAATCTTTTAGATTTTGAAGATTTTCTTTAAATCCCTTGAATTCCGGAATTCAATCGTGACTACGTCAAACGTTAAATCTCTATCTCAATCTTTTGTGACAGCTTCACTCGTACGCTTCACATAATTGAATTGTTTTATCTATATTAGTCAATAATGATAAAACTCTATTTATCGACTCATATTCGTCATAAAAACAGTTTAAGTGTTATCCATGACGATCTCACTCAAATTTCGGGATGAAATTTCTTTAACGGTTAGGTACTGTGATGACCCGGAAATTTCCGATCAAATTTAAACCTAATCTCTATATGATTTCTACATGATAAGCAAAGTCTATTTAATTAAATCTCAATTTGTGAAACAGTTCACATGAATGCATTTAAACCCTTGACTATTACTGACGATTCACGAACTATGGGTTACAATTAAATATAAACAGTTATAAAAATATAGGTATATATAATAAGTAATAATAATTAAGTAAAATAATATGCAAGATAATAAGTTGTTGAAATGAATGCATATATGAATAAGATTTTTATATAATTGATAATTATATGTATATTGTAATATATGTAAAATTCATAAATAATAAATATTCAATAAAGGATATCATATGATATATGAATATTAAACATTATATGATTAATAATACATAATACAATTAAAATACAGTTGTTATATTAACATTATTACTTTCATTAGATATTGATATTAATATTAACATCAGGAATATTAACAATATTATATGTATATATATATATATATATATATGAAATATAATACATTTGATTTATTACATTATTATTAATATCATTATCATTGTTAATAATATTATTATAACTAGTCGTAAAAAGTTAATTTCAGTTATTATGATATATATTATTAAGAAACATTATTGTTAAAAAAAATATAACTAAGATATAATACATTACATAATCTATAATATGTAAATACTAATATAATTAGTATAGTTAATATAATTATCATTAATAATAATTATATTACCAATTTCATCAAAATTTTATTATTGTGATTTATCATTATATTTATTTTTATTATTATTATTATTATTATTATTACTAATATTATAATTATTATTATTAGTATTTAGATTATTATTATTCTGATTATAATAATTATTAATAATAATTATATAAACCACGCGTTTGATTTTGGAATCACAAATTGTTACACACAGCTTTCATACTGTATCAAATTTTGCTTTTTTATTCAAGATCTTACCAATCAATCCCATAAGGAAACAAACCGATAGCAATCACTCCCATTTTGTTTATTTATTTTATTTTTTCTGTCCTGGTCAATTATGCTGTCGATAAATAATCTGATTATATAATTAATCGAATTACACATTTATATGGGTTAAGTCTTTCTGTTATACAGCATCATTATCAATTAAAAACCTTTACAGCAATTATTCAATCAAAAATTAAACTGAAAACGAAGAACAACAGGTATTGTCCTGTTCTTGAGTTGAATTTCCAAAAAGATCGATTTATTAACAAATTTTAAAATCTACTGATACAGTTTGGTTAGGAATTCCATACCTAAACTTTCTGTAAAATTTCAGATTCTAATCTTTAGAATCAAAAACGAATTTTGGAAGTCAAAGTTTAAAGTTCAAAAGTCAAACGAACGAACAATGATTTAATTCGAGGTAGTTTTTATGTTTTTGATGCAATTGATGTTTGACAAAGTTTCTATGATATATTTGAAATATATTTCGTGTTAAAATCTTTGGCTAAAACTTTCCATAAATCAAAATCGATTATAGAGTTCTTATGGTTTTTTTTTCGTAACAGCAGGTTTCATTTTTCTTAATTTTTTTTCCGATTAAATTAAAATAAATTGTAATCAACAATTAGTTATATGTTTAATGAAGAATCTAAACAAGTTGGATAATTGATTTTCGTTGATGGAATGGACTCTGGTCGAATTAATTTGAAGAAGAAGGAGATGGAATAGAAACAGGAGAACTGGTTAAATAAATATAGGAGTGAAATAATTACAGAAAAACAGAAAACGGATCCATGGTTTGGAGTGTTACGGTTTAGCGAGGGGTCACTGGTTCGAGCTTGGTTCGAGACAGTATTTTTTTTTAAAAGGCTTATTTCCTTGAAGGTAGACACATATTTATTAGTATTATTATTTTATTATCATTTTTATTATTATTATTATTTTTATTAATGTTATGATTATTATTGTTATTATTAATTATTGGTATTATTACTAAGTATTATAGTTATTATTATTATTAGTGTTACAAATAAATATTTGTTGCTTTTTATTATTATCATAATTATAAATAAAATTATAATTATAATTATCATTAAGATTATGATTATCATTATCTTTATTTGTATGAAAATAATATAAATTATCATTATTTCCATTAATATTAGTATTAGGATCATATTAGTATTATTAGTATTAGTATTAGTATTAATATCATTGTTATAGTCATTAAGATTATTATGATTATTATTAACATGAGTATCATCATTAGCAATATCATTATTAATATTAATATTCTCATTATTAATAAAGTTATTATTATTTTCACTAGCAAAATATTAATATCAAAACTATCATTTTTAGCAAATAAATATTTTGTACACAAAAACACACCTATTATATATACTATTAATATATTGATATTCCATATAACTAGGTGAAAAACATATTATCATTATATATATGACTACATATAACAAATTAGGTATTTTTAATATAATACTATATATATATATATATATATATATATATATATATATATATATATATATATATATATATATATATATATATATATATTTATATATATACTAATATAACTACAATAATCATTTTAGATATATATATATATACAAAATAAACATATATAACACATAAGTTAAGATATAATATAAATATATGATTTATAAACGAAGTTTAGTATGAATATTATATAAATACAATTACATAAATAACATATATTAATAAATGAAATTATGTGATTCCAGTAAACGTTTTAATATATAAATGAATGATATAGGTTCGTGAATCCAAGGCCAACCCTGCATTGTTCAATATTGTCATATGTATTTTTACTACAAAATACATTAGGTGAGTTTCATTTGCCTTTTTTACCCTTTATATTTTTGGCCTGAGAATACATGCGCAATTTTTATAAATGTTTTACGAAATAGACACAAGTAATTGAAACTACATTATATGGGTGAATGATCGAAGCCGAATATGCCCCTTTTGCTTGGTAACCTAAGAATTAGTAAACCGATCTACTAATTGACGCGAATCCTAAAGATAGATCTATTGGGCCTAACGAACCCCATCCAAAGTACCGGATGCTTTAGTACTTCGATGTTGTTTTTATCATGTCCGAAGGATTTCCCGGAATGATAGGGGATATTCTTATATGCATCTTGTTAATGTCGGTTACCAGGTGTTCACCATATGAATGATTTTTGTCTCTATGCATGGGACGTATATTTATGAGAACTGGAAATGAAATTCTTGTGGTCTATTAAAATGATGAAAATGATCGTTTATGATAAACTAATGAACTCACCAACCTTTTGGTTGAAACTTTAAAGCATGTTTATTCTCAGGTATGAAAGAAATCTTCCGCTGTGCATTTGCTCACTTTAGAGATATTACTTGGAGTCATTCATGACATATTTCAAAAGATGTTGCATTCGAGTCGTTGAGTTCATCAAGATTATTATTAAGTCAATTATAGTTGAATATATTATGAAATGGTATGCATGCCTATCAACTTTCGATGTGATGAAAGTTTGTCTTTTAAAAACGAATGCAATATTTGTAAAATGTATCATATAGAGGTCAAGTACCTCACGATGTAACCAAATGTAATGTATTCGTCCAGATGGATTAGGACGGGTCGTTAGACAAGGGATGCCCGTGAGAACCTCGACTTGGTCATAGGTATAATCACTATCAACAATCTATTAGCTTCTGTCCTATTTGATACTGGTGCCGATAGAAGTTATGTATGTAGACACTTTTGCTCTAAGATAAATTGGTCATTAGTTCCTTTAAAGGAGAGTATGCTTGTAGAGGTAGCCAATGGAAAACTTGAGAAAGTTGACCAAGTTAGCCGAGGAGCTATTATCAACATAGCTGGTGTGGATTTCGAGATCGACTTGATACCCATTAAGTTGGGAAGCTTTGATGTTATTGTCGGTATGGACTGGTTGACCAAGATAAGGGCTGACATTATCTGTGGAGATAAAGCTCTTCGTATACCACACGGAGACGGTGAGCCACTGCGGAGAGATGTAGCTCGAAACTGAATCTCATTAGTTGCATAAAAGCACAAAAGATCTTGAAGAAAGGACGTCTTGCTATTTTAGCACATGTGAAGACGTTAGAAACCGAAGTGAAGAGCATGGATGACGTACGAATTATGAACGAATTTTCCGATGTCTTTCTGGAAGAATTGCCTGGATTGCTGCCACCGAGAGCACTAGAGTTTCAGATCGATTTAGTGCCAGGAGCTGCACCTGTAGCTCGCACACCTTATCGACTAGCACCTTCCGAAATGAAAGAGTTGCAGAGCCAATTACAAGAACTGCTAGACCGTGGATTTATCCAACCAAGTTTCTCGCCTTGGGGCACACCTGTTTTATTTGTGAAGAAGAAGGACGGATCCTTCCGCATGTGTATCGACTACCGTGAACTCAACAAATTGACGATCAAGAATCGGTATCCTCTTCCCAGAATTGACGATCTTTTTGATCAGCTACAAGGATCGAGCGTTTACTCTAAGATCGATTTGCGTTCTGGTTATCACCAGTTGAGGGTGAAAGAGAGCGATGTGATGAAGACTGCATTTAGAACTCGTTATGGTCATTATGAGTTTCTCATGATGCCATTCGGTTTGACCAACGCACCTGCCGTGTTTATGGATCTCATGAATCATGTCTGCAAGCCATATCTGGATAAGTTCGTTATCGTCTTCATAGATGATATTCTCATCTACTCCAAAAGCGAAGAAGAACATGAGCAACATCTTCGAATAGTGCTTGAACTCTTGAGACAAGAGCAACTTTATGCAAAATTCTCCAAGTGTGAATTTTGGTTGAAGGAAGTCCAATTTCTGGGTCATGTTGTGAGTGATCAAGGCATTAAGGTTGATCCCGCAAAGATCGAAGCTATCAGCAAGTGGGAAACCCCCACTACTCCGACGAACATTCGCCAATTTTTAGGCCTCGCCGGTTACTACCGAAGATTTATTGAAGGTTTCTCTCTGATTGCGCGTCCTTTGACCGCGCTGACTCACAAAGGGAAGAAGTTAATTTGGGAACCCGAACAGGAATCTGCATTTCAAACTTTAAAAAAGAAGTTAACCACCACACCTATCTTATCACTTCCTGAAGGCAGTGACGATTTCGTCGTTTATTGCGATGCTTCGAAAAGTGGTTTTGGTTGTGTACTGATGCAACGAACAAAGGTTATCGCTTACACCTCCCGACAACTGAAGATTCACGAACGAAACTACACTACTCATGATCTCGAACTTGGAGTCGTTGTCTTTGCATTAAAGCTGTGGAGACACTACCTTTATGGAATAATGAGCACTATTTTCACCGATCATAAAAGCCTCCAACACATCTTTGATCAAAAGCAACTGAATATGAGACAGCGTCGATGGATTAAAACACTGAATGACTATGATTGTGAACTTCGTTATCACCCTGGCAAGGCCAATGTTGTAGCTGACGCTTTGAGCCGAAAGGAGAGGATGGCACCTCTTCGTGTTCGGGCACTGAACATCACCATTCATTCAAATCTCAACAGCCAGATCCGAGTAGCCCAAGATGAGGCTCTCAAGGAGGAGAATATATCTCATGAATACTTGAACATTCTCGTCTCACGATTCGAGGTTAAGGAAACTGGACTCCGATGCTATGCCGGAAGAATTTGGGTACCCCGTTATGGAGATCTACGAAATCTTATATTAGATGAAGCCCACAAGTCGAGATATTCAGTTCACCCAGGAGCCGGTAAAATGTACCACGATCTTAAGGAACAGTATTGGTGGCCTAATCTTAAGAAGGACGTTGGAACATATGTTGGGAAATGTTTGACTTGCTCAAAAGTTAAAGCCGAACATCAGAGGCCTTCTAGGTTACTTCAACAACCGAAAATCCCGCAATGGAAGTGGGAAAGGATAACAATGGATTTCATTAGGAAGTTACCAAAGACGGTGGGCGGATACGATACCATCTGGGTTATCGTTGACCATCTTACCAAATCTGCACACTTTTTAGCCATGAAGGAAACTGATACGATGGAGAGACTCGCTCAACTATACGTAAAAGAGGTTGTATCTTGTCATGGTGTGCCCTTATCGATCATCTCAGATTGCGATCCCCGTTTTGCTTCCAGATTTTGCCATTCTTTGCAAGAATCCTTGGGAACCCGTCTCGACATGAGTACTGGGTATCACCCACAGACCGACGGGCAAAGCGAACGCATGATTCAGACTTTAGAAGACATGTTGCGTGCATGTGTCATTGATTTCAGAAAGGCTTGGGAAAGGAATTTGCCGCTAGCCGAATTCTCTTACAACAACAGTTATCATTCGAGTATTAATGCCGCACCGTTTGAAGCGTTGTATGACCGTAAGTACCGATCTCCTATTTATTGGGCCGAAGTAGGCGAAACGCAAATCACCGGACCCGAGATAGTCCATGAAACAACTGAGAAGATTGTCTAAATTCAAGCGAGACTCAAGACTGCCCGTGATCGCCAAAAGAGTTATGCCGACCTTAAACGTAAGGACTTTGAATTCATCGTGGGTGACCGTGTAATGTTGAAGGTTGCACCTTGGAAGGGTGTGATCCGTTTTGAGAAACGTGGGAAGTTAAACCCGCGATACATTGGTCCTTTTAAAATCTTGGAGCGTATTGGACCCGTTACTTACCGTTTGGATCTTTCAACTCAATTGAGCTCAGTTCATCCTACCTTACATGTATCGAATTTGAAAAAGTGTCTTGCTGAACTGGAACATGCAATACCATTGGAGGAACTTACAATTGATAACAAACTACACTTCGTGAAAGAACCTGTCGAAATTATGGACCGTGAGGTCAAAACCTTGAAACACAACAAGATTTCGATCGTCCGAGTACGATGGAATGCCAAACGAGGACCTCAGTTTACCTGGGAACGAGAGGATCAAATGATGCAGAAGTATCCTCACCTTTTCCCGACTCCTCCATCTAACGACCCATCATAATCCATCCGGACGAATACATTACATTTGGTTACATCGCGAGGTACTTGACCTCTATATGATACATTTTACAAACATTGCATTCGTTTTTAAAAGACAAACTTTCATTACATCAAAAGTTGACGGCATGCATACAATTTCCTAATATATCCAACTATAATTGACTTAGTAACAATCTTGATAAACTCAACGACTCGAATGCAACGTCTTTTGAAATATGTCATGAATGACTCCAAGTAATATCTCTAAAATGAGCAAATGCACAGCGGGAGATTTCTTTCATACCTGAGAATAAACATGCTTTAAAGTGTCAACCAAAATGTTGGTGAGTTCATTAGTTTAACATAAATAATCATTTCCATCATTTTAATAGACCACAAGATTTTCATTTTTCATTTCTCATAAATATACGTCCCATGCATAGAGACAAAAATCATTCATATGGTGAACACCTGGTAACCGACATTAACAAGATGCATATAAGAATATCCCCTATCATTCCGGGAAATCCTTCGAACATGATAAAAACAACATCGAAGTACTAAAGCATCCGGTACTTTGGATGGGGTTCGTTAGGCCCAATAGATCTATCTTTAGGATTCGCGTCAATTAAGCGTGCACTAATTCTCAAAATTAGTGATGTTCCCTAATTCTTAAGCTACCAAGCAAAAAGGGGCATATTCGGCTTCGATCATTCAACCATATAATATAGTTTCGATTACTTGTGTCTATTTTGTAAAACATTTATAAAAATTGCGCATGTATTCTCAGCCCAAAAATATAAAGGGTAAAAAAGGCAAATGAAACTCACCTAATGTATTTTGTAGTAAAAATACATATGACTATATTGAACAATGTAGGGTTGGCCTCGAATTCACGAACCTATATCATTTGTATATTTATCAATACTCATAATCGTAATCGAATAAATTTATATATATTTATACATAACTTATTAGTTATATCATATTTATATTAATAATATATTTAGGTTTCATATATTCATTTTATATATGTAAAAAAAATACTTTGTTATGTTGTATGTGTTACATATATTTATGTAAATATATTTCGTTTGTTTATCAAAACAGTAGTTCTAATTATACTAAGTTAATATTAGTAAAGGTAAAAATAATGATAATAACCTTAATAATATACTTATGATAATAATACTAATATTTATGTAAGTACTAATAAATCGTATCATTTTTTATAATAAGATTACCAATGTTAATCATAATCATAATATTTATAATAATACTAAAATCGTACGATTAATAATATTAATATTAATATTACTTATAATAATACAATTGATAATATTAAGAATATTATTACTTAATAATAATAGAAGTGATAATGATAATAATAGTAGTCATAATTGTAACTTTTAATTGTATTAGTAATAATAAATTATAGCTTTTATTAGTAATGATGATAATAATAATAATAACTAATATTAACAATAATATTAACAATAATGATAATACTTTTAGTAATAATAATGTTAATACTAATAATTTCTAAATAATACTGCTAATAACAATAATACTTGTATTAATAACAATAATTAATAAAACATAACAATAACAATAACAATAAAAATCATAATAATAATAATAATAATAATAATAATAATAATAATAATAATAATAATAATAATAATAATAATAATAATAATAATAATAATAATAACAATACTAATTACAATAACAATAATAATAATTATAATTATAATGATAATAAAAAAAGAGAATAAAAGTGTATACCCTTTTTAATTGTTTTTCTAAAAAGAAATGCACTGGACCGGGTTCGAACCCTTGACCTCCCATTCAGCCAAAACACCCTCACGCCACCCCTCTATTTCTGTTTTTCCTGATATTATTCCATCTTAATTATATTTATACTCTATCTATCTGTCATCTTCCTCTTCCTTATGCTTAATAAAATTTATTATCAAAGCAGAGATTGTAACAACTACTTTAACATCCAAACACCAATTCGGCTTCATGTTTAAACAATCAGATATTTTTAAATGAGGTATTTGAAGTTAATAAAATTGAAAAAATAATATATATATATATATATATATATATATATATATATATATATATATATATATATATATATATATATATATATATATATATAAAGAAGAAACACATCAGTCCCGTCGCTGATATCTTTTTTTTTTTTAAATTGATTTTTCAAATGGCTATGATTTAGAATAAGATTATAACATGAATTAGTTTCTAATTTACTCCTAGAAACTTTCTCCATTATCAATTTAACTGGAAATCCAAACACGAACCTGAATTTCTTGATAAACATTTCGGTTGACTTTTGTTTTCAAAACTTTGACTTGCAAATTCGAAATCAAGAGAAGGATTTGAGATTTGAAAACTTATGATAATGCTAAAAATGAACATATATTTCATAGCATTATCCCTCAAGAAAGACAAGCTTTTAGTTGCAATTGTTCTATTTACAAGTGATATTCGTTTAAATAATAAAAGGTGAAGACAAAAGACAGATTCGACAAATTGAAGACGCAAATGACCAAAAAGCTCAAAAGTACAAAATACAATCAAAGTGGTTCCAATTATTGATAAGAAACGTCTCAAAATTACAAGAGTACAAGATGCAAAACGCAAAGTACAAGATATTAAATTATACGCTAGGACGTTCGAAAATCCGAAATCGGGACCAAAGTCAACTCTCAACGCTCGACGAAACGGACTAAAAATTACAAGTCAACTATGCACATGAATATAATATAATATTTAAATAATTCTTAAAATTATTTATATATTATATATATTATTATAACCATCGGCAAGCAAAGAAACAAAGTCTTGTGAGCTGGAAAAAGGGGCCATGCGAGGAAGGCAAAAAGCCATGCGATCGCATGGCAGTAGGTGACATCCCACATTGCTATAAATTCGCCTGTTTTGGTTCAATATCCATCATCTTTTAATTTTAAATTCTAATAATAAGGGTATGATAGCGAATGTTGTAAGGGTGTAAGTCGAAATTCTGTCCGTGTAACGCTACGCTATTTTTAATCACTGTAAGTTATGGTTAATGTTATTTTTAAATTAATGTCTCGTAGCTAAGTTATTATTATACTTATTTAAAACGAAGTAATCATGATGTTGGGCTAAAATATTTAAAATTGGGTAATTGGGCTTTGGACCATAATTGGGGTTTGGATAAAAGAACGACACTTATGGAAATTAGACTATGGGCTATTAATGGGCTTTATATTAACTAAACGATATCTCATTAATTTAATATATAGACTTATAATTTGATGTATTTATATATAACCACATACGCTTGACTGGGTACGGTGGGCGGGATATCTATAAATACCAATAATTGTTCATTTTACCGGACACAGAACTGGATTAATAGTTAATAGACTTGTTGAAACAATGATGGATTACATTCAAGGGTAATTGGTGTAATTGTTAACAAAGTAGTAAAACCTTGGTTTACACGCAGTCGATAACCTGGTGTATTCATTAAACAAAGTATTAAGACCTTGTTACAATTCGAATCCCCAATTAGTTGGAATATTTGACTTCGGGAATAAGAATAATTTGACGAAGACTTTCGCACTTTATATTTATGACTGATGGACTATTATGGACAAATCCGTATGGACATATCGAATAATCCAGGACAAAGGACAATTAACCCATGGGAATAAACTAAAAATCAACACGTCAACCATCATGATTACGGAAGTTTAAATAAGCATAATTCCTTTATTTCATATTTAATTTCCTTTATTTTATATTTAATTGTACTTTTAATTATCGCACTTTTATTTATTGTCATTGTATTTAATTGCACTTTTAATTATCGTACTCTTAAATTGTCGTACTTTTTATTTATCGCATTTTTATTTATCGCAATTTCACTATCGTTATTTACTTTACTCTTTAAATTAAGTCTTTTATTTATTTAATATTTTACATTAGGTTTTAACTTGGACTAAAGTTTTAAAATCGACAAATCGGTCACTAAACGGTAAAAACACCCCTTTTATAATAATAATGTTACTTATATTTATTTTTGTATTTTTACAAATATAGTTTTAAAAATATAGCGTTAAGCTTGTTTAATTTTCCCTGTGGAACGAACCGGACTTACTAAAAACTACACTGCTGTACGATTAGGTACACTGCCTATAAGTGTTGTAGCAAGGTTTAGGTATATCCATTCTATAAATAAATAAATATCTTGTGTAAAATTGTATCGTATTTAATATTATTTCGTTGTTAAAATAATACCATTTCCTAGTACACCTCGCACACATCAAGTATTTTTGGCGCCGCTGCCGGGGACATTCTTGCTTAAACGCCGGAAGCGCAACGCTATAAAAAAAAGATTTTTATTAATTTTTAGTTTCCTTTTGTAAAAATACGTTTTTGTAAAAATACGTTTTAAATATACGAAAATATAAAAAGAAAAACAAAAATTATATATTTTTAAAGAGTTTGTTAAATATTTAAGTTTTATAAAGTTTCTTTATTTTTATTTTTAGTTTGTAAAAATATAAATTTTAGTTAAATATTTTATATTAATATAAAACAGAAAAACAGAAAAAAAAATAAAAGAAATCAAACGGCCCGGTACTGTAGCAGCCCACTCTCTGGCCCGAAAACCTAGCCCATGCGATCGCATGAGCCCGAAGGTAAATTCTCATGCGATCGCATGAGGGTCTCTGACACGCCACAGTTGACTCCAACAGCAATCATTACGGAGTATTATTATTAATTATAATTTATTAAAACCCTAATTAGGTTTTATTTATTTATTATTTAGTTTAGTGTTATTTAATTAATTTGTATTATTTAGTTTTAATTCAGTTTTATTAAATTATAAAATTAATAGTTTTATAAAATAAATAATATAAAAAAAATATTTTTATAAAAAAATTTTACTTTTTGCAACTTTAAGTTTATTTTTTATATTTTGTATCTTTTTATTCGTTTTAGCGTAATATTTGTATTTTTCGCTCGTTTTAGTTTTAATATATAGTTTTTGCCATAGTTATTTTTATTTCTAGATTTTTAAGATTTGCCGTAAAATCCCTTAAGTGTTTTTTCTTTAGACTAAGATTTAGGTGCTTTAGAGTTTTACGACGCCGTTTTTATATTTTTGTACCCTTTTTAAGTTAATGCCATTTGGGATATAGTTTTTCTTTTAAGCTTTAATATTTTTAGACGCAACTTTTAATTCTTAGTTTTTAATTCCTTTTTAAGTTTCGACGCGCTACTTTCTTATTTTTATTTTTCGACGCCTATTATTTTTTGACCTTTTATTTTTTTTCGACGCGCTCTTTTTCTTTCTTATTTCTCGACGCTCTAGTTTTTAGGACTTAGATTTTTTCTATTTCTTATCTAAAATTTCTTTAAATTTAAACGAAAAATTATTTTAAGTGGTTAAATTGATAGACATCAAAATTTTCTGGTTCGTAGTAATAGTTGGATTTGTGCGTGGACCGGGTTATTGGAGCCAAACAGTACTCAATTATATTGAGACCAAACGAATCCTGCCCCTCTGCTGCATCTTTTGGCTATTCGAAACGTGGGAAAATCAGAAAAGTCTATTAATTTGATAACTTATATAATTTTTCTTATTTTTATAACTAATAGGATATTCAGTGAATGTACCTAGCAAAACGTTCACCACCTTTTATACGTTCACCACCTGTAACTCGATCAAGACATCTAGCAAATATTGTCGCCGTTGATTTTTCTTTAGAATCGTCATCCAGTCAACCAAGTACTCCAATTCAAATTTCCGATAATCCATTTTTTGAACCCGACCTCACAATTGAGAATTCGGAGAATAGTCAGGGACAACTCATAGATCCTGAACCATTAATCTTTCCTCCAGAACCACCAATCATTCAAATAGAGATTGTTGAGGAACCAACCATTAAATCAGAATCCTCTAGTGATTCAGATTCAACAAATTCAATTATGGAAAATCTGAAACCTCTAAGTATGGAAGACCGAATGCTAGCTAAACGCACTGGCCAAGGTCACGCAATTACTCAACCAGACATTAATGCGCCAGATGATGAAATCAAAGGACAAATTCTACACATGGTAACTAATCAATGCCAATTTAGTGGTGCGCCGAAGGAAGATCCAAATGAACATCTTCGTACCTTTAATAGGATCTGTACACTATTTAAAATCCGAGAAGTGAAGGATGAACATATATATATCTCATGTTATTTCCCTGGACTTTAAAGGGAGAAGCCAAAGATTGGTTAGAATCGTTACCTGAAAGGGCAATTGATACATGGGACGTTTTAGTTGAAAAATTTCTTAAACAATTCTTTCCGGCATCTAAAGCCGTGAGACTTCAAGGAGAAATTGTTACGTTCGCACAAAAGCCAAATGAAACTATATATGAGGCGTGGACAAGATTTGGAGAGTTATTAAGAGGACATCCGCAACATGGTTTAGACACCTGTCAAATAGTACAAATATTCTACCAAGGATGCGACATCACTATAAGAAAAGACATCGATATAGCAGCTGGTGGTTCCATTACGAAGAAAACTGCAACTGATGCTTACAAAATTATTGATAACACTGCTTCCCACTCACATGAGTGGCATCAAGAAAAAGATATCGTTAGATCATCTAAAGCAGCTAGAGCCGATTCTAGCCATGACTTAGATTCCATTTCTGCAAAGATAGATGCTGTCGAGAGACGAATGAAAAAGATGACTAAGGATATTCACTCAATAAGAATTAGTTGTGAGCAGTGTGGAGGACCACATTTGACAAAAGATTGTCTCAGTATTGAACTAACAATGGAACAAAGAGAGAATGTTTCATACATAAACCAAAGGCCTGGAAATAATTATCAGAATAATTATCAACCGCCAAGACCGATCTACAATCAAAACCAGAATTATAACCAAAATATTCCATACAACAACCAACAAGGTCCTAGCAATCAACAAGTATCCAACAATACTTACAATCAGCAAAGACCTAATTTTCAAAACAAACCACCACAAACCGATGATAAAAAGCCAAATTTAGAAGACATGATGTCGAAGCTAGTTGAATCTCAAACGCAGTTTTTCACATCTCAGAAATAAACCAATGAACAAAATGCTCAAGTATTTAGAAATCAACAAGCTTCTATTTAAAATCTTGAACAAGAAGTAAGTAACCTAGCAAGATTGATAGGTGAAAGAAAACCGGGAAGTCTACCTAGTGATACAAATGCTAACCCCCGAAATGAAACAGCTAAAGCCATTACCACGAGAAGTGGTATTACACTTAAACCACCTGAAATACCTGTAATTTCTGATGAAGCTATTCCTACTCTACAAGAACCACAATCTGAACAAGATAAGGAAAAAGAACCGGTAGTTGAAAAGGTTAATGAAGATAACACAGTTAAGGCAAAACCTTATGTTAAACCATACCAACCACCACTTCCTTACCCGAGTAAAATGAGAAAAGAGAGACTTGAAGCCGAGCAATCCAAATTCTTGGATATGTTTAAACAGATAAATGTTAATCTTCCTTTCATTGATGTGATTTCAGGAATGCCTAGATATGCTAAATTCTTGAAAGATTTAATCACAAATAGAAAGAAAATGGAAGAACTCTCGGCTGTTACTATGAATGCAAACTGTTCAGCAGTGCTGTTGAATAAGATACCAGAAAAATTATCAGATCTAGGAAGTTTCACAATTCCATGTTTTCTGGGTAGTCTTAGTTCAATAGAAGCATTGGTAGACTTAGGTGCTAGTATAAATTTAATGCCGTATTCACTATACGCTAAACTAGACCTTGGAGAATTGAAACCAACACGAATAAGTATACAACTAGCCGATCGATCAGTAAAATATCCTAGAGGGATAATGGAGAACATGCTAGTTAAAGTTGGTACTTTAGTATTTCCAGTAGATTTTGTTATTTTGGATATGGAAGAAGATTCTCAAGTTCCTCTCATATTAGGAAGACCATTCTTAAACACGGCTAAAGCAATGATAGACGTGTTTGGTAAGAAACTGACCCTAAGTATAGAGGACGAGAGTGTTACCTTTTCAGTTGATAGAGCCATGCAACAACCGCAATCTGCAGATGATACATGTTATTATATTCAAACTATAGAATCACATGCAGAATTGTTAGAAGAATTTCCAGAATTACAAGGAACAGGAGAATGTTCTTTAGGAGAAGGAACTGAACCAATTGATGAAACTGAAATGATAGCTACACTTATGACTAATGGATATGAATCAACAACAGAAGAAATTCAAATGCTAAAAGAGGAAGACAGATATCGATACAAATCATCGATAGAAGAACCACCGACATTAGAGTTAAAGTCACTTTCAAACCATTTGGAATATGCTTATTTACATGGTGAATCTGAATTACCTGTAATAATATCGTCTTCTCTTACTGAAAATGAAAAATCACAACTTATTTCTGTGCTAAAAGCTCATAAACCAGCCATTGCATGGAAGATTCATGATATTAAAGGAATAAGTCCTTCGTATTGCACACATAAAATCCTTATGGAAGAAGGTCATAAAACGTATGTGTAACGCCAACGAAGACTAAATCCTAACATGCAAGATGTTGTTAAGAAAGAAATTATTAAACTGCTAGATGCAGGTTTAATTTATCCAATTTCTGATAGTCCATGGGTAAACCCAGTTCAATGCGTACCTAAGAAAGGTGGCATGACTGTCATCACAAATGAGAAAAATGAGTTTATTCCTACTAGGACGGTAACAGGATGGCGTGTGTGTATTGATTATAGAAAATTAAATGACGCCACTAGAAAAGGTCACTTTCCCTTACCTTTCATTGATCAAATGTTGGAAAGATTAGCCGAAAATAGTTATTATTGTTTTCTTGATGGTTTTTCTGGATATTTTCAAATTCCAATAGCACCAGAGGATCAAGAGAAAACCACATTCACATACCCTTATGGTACTTTTGCTTACAAACGCATGCCATTTGGACTTTGCAATGCCCCTGCAACCTTTTAAAGGTGCATGATGGCGATTTTTCATGACATGATAGAAGAATGCATGGAAGTTTTCATGGATGACTTTTCAGTCTTCGGTGATACTTTTGAAACATGTCTAGTTAATCTTGAACGAATGCTTATTAGATGTGAACAATCAAATCTAGTACTTAATTGGGAGAAATGCCATTTCATGGTTAAAGAAGGCATCGTTCTTGGACATAAAATCTCAAAGGAATGAATTGAAGTGGATAGAGCTAAAGTAGATGTAATTGCTAAACTTCCACATCCCACCAATGTTAGAGGAGTTAGGAGTTTTCTAGGGCATGCCGGTTTTTACCGACGTTTCATAAAAGATTTTTCTAAAATTGCCACTCCTATGAATAAACTCCTAGAAAAAGATGCTCCATTCATCTTTTCAGATGAATGTATCAAATCTTTTAATATTCTTAAAGAAAAACTCACTAATGCACCGATCATGATAACTCCAAATTGGAATCTACCGTTTGAACTTATGTGCGATGCAAGTGATTTTGCAATGGGAGCCGTTTTAGGACAAAGGATTGAAAAACGATTTCAACCTATATATTATTCTAGTAAGACGTTACAAGGAGCACAAACGAATTACACAACTACTGAAAAAGAACTCCTTGCTATTGTCTTTGCTTTTGACAAATTTTGTTCATATCTCGTTCTAGCTAAAACAGTGGTCTATACCGACCATTCTGCTCTTAGATACCTATTTTCAAAATAAGATGCCAAACCACGATTAATCCGTTGGATCTTACTCTTACAAGAGTTCGATATTGAAATCCGAGATAAAAAGGGAGCAGAAAATCTCGCCGCTGATCATCTTTCTCGTCATGAAAATCCCGAATTAGAAGTTCTAAATGAATCGGCTATACAAGACAACTTTCCTGATGAATATCTATTGAAGATAGATTATAATGAAATTCCATGGTTTGCAGACTATGCAAACTACTTAGTATGTGGATTCCTTGAAAAAGAAAGAAATTCTTTAGTGATATAAAACACTATTTCAGGGAAGATCCACATTTGTTTAAAAGTTGTCCCGATGGAATAATACCCCGATGTGTATTCGGAGATGAAGCTAGTCAAATCTTAAACCATTGTCACACAGGACCAACAGGAGGGCATTATGGGCCTCAACTAACAGCAAGAAAAGTTTATGACGCTGGATTCTATTGGCCTACAATTTTCAAAGACGCACACCTTCTTTGCAAATCCTGTGATGCTTGTCAAAAGGCCGAAAAAATAAGTCAACGTGATGAAATGCCACAAAATGTCATTCAAGTATGTGAAATATTTGACATTTGGGGTATTGACTTTATGGGTCCATTTCCAAAATCTCATAATAATCTCTACATTCTCGTTGCCATTGATTATGTATCTAAATGGGCGGAAGCACAAGCTCTCCCAACTAACGATGCACGAGTTGTAGTCAACTTTTTAAAACGTCTTTTTGCAAGGTTTGGAACACCGAAAGCTTTAATAAGTGATCGGGGTACTCATTTTTGTAATAATCAACTTGAGAAAGTTCTTAAAAGATATGGAGTAACTCATAAAATCTCCACCGCATATCATCCACAAACAAGTGGACAAGTTGAAAATACCAACCGAGCTTTAAAACGTATTCTAGAGAAAACCGTAGGATCAAATCCGAAGGAATGGTCCATTAAATTGGAGGATGCACTCTGGGCTTTTAGAACAGCCTACAAAACTCCAATTGGAACCACACCTTTTAGACTCGTCTACGAAAAAGCATGTCATCTTCCCGTAGAAATTGAACACAAAGAATTTTGGGCTTTGAAGACATGTAATCTTGATTTACATGAAGTTGGACGTCTACGGTTAAGTCAATTAAAAGATTTAGAAGAATTAAGACATGAAGCATACGAAAATTCGTTAATCTATAAGGAAAGAACAAAGAAATAGCATGATAAAAGAATCAGAAGTTCAAAAGAATTTAAAGAAGGAGACAGAGTTCTTCTTTTCAATTCACGATTCAGGCTATTTCCTGGAAAATTGAAATCAAGATGGTCTGGACCATTTATAGTCAAAAGAGTTTTCCCATACGGAACTGTAGAATTAATAAATTCAAATGGGATTGCATTTAAGGTTAATGGTCACAGAGTTAAACATTACATAGATAGTCCAATGGAAGTTGACAACGAAGTTAATCACAATTTTGACACCACAGCTAACTAAGTGTGGGGAGAATCAAGTTTTTAAAGGATAATATGTATTTCTGTTAGAGTTAGATGTTCTGTTTTCGTGTAGCTTCCGAGAATGGAATCCGAATGGTCTTTTCCTAGCAGACCCTAAAGAACTAGTCTTCTCCCCCCATTCTGAATTTTTATTTTTTTTAGGTTTTATGAGATGAAGACTTCCTGTGAATTAAACCATGGTCTAATGCTACACGCTTTGATCACTAAACGTAATAATGACACCCTTCCAAGTGAATTGGTATCATTAATCAGAGGTAAATTGGACGGAGTAAGAAAAGAATCCAGGAACGAAAATAATAAGTTAGAGTTTGGTAAAGAAAAATCAAAATCCGCAGCGAAAAGAAGAGCACGACACCTTGAAAGATGTCACAAATGCGGAAAATGGTCACACGAAGGAAAATGTTCGACGAATCAGACATATTCCAATACCGAATTCGTTACTTTATGCAGAGATGGACCGTTCATATGTTTCGAAGAAAAAACGTTGAATGCTCGAGGTTATGCCTATGTAGCTATGGAAAACCAATTAGTCCGACTATCTTATGAGTGGGCTAAAGCAGGTCACTAAGAATTCTATTTCACAGGTAAGTATGTACAGTTTTTATTTTTATTTTTATTATTTTTAACCTTTTGATAATAAACGCTGAATCGTTCGCTATAAAGTATTATATTGGTATTCAATAAAATTAGGTATGCGTAACCAAAATTATTGATATCATACAAAAATTTATTACATCACTGCGAAATTTACCGTTTATTCTTAAGGTATAAATATCTTTAATCAATCAACCCAAAATATTTCAGAAATTCGTCAGGAGTAAAACTAGGTAATATAGCCGAAATTACTTTACCGAAAAGAGGGGCGTATATTTTTGATAATATTTGATTGATTAAAGTGGGATAAAAGACCAAAAAGATTTTTAATTTTTAATTTTTCTATGTTTTTAAAATTAATATTTAAATATTAAATTATTATTGTAAACTTTTTAAAATCAATATATTTAAGTTTGTAAATATTTGAAAAATTAATATTTTTAATATAAGTTTGTTGTATAAAAACAAAAATATAATTTAAGTTTGGTGTGAATTTTTAATAATATGAATTTTTAATTTTATGCATTTTAAATTAAGTTTGGTGTGAATTTAAAAACAAAAATTTACTTTATTTCGTTAAGTTAAAAAAATTGATTTCTAAAAATTCGTCGTGAGTTGAAGACTAGGTCGCTGAACCGAAATTGCTCTACCCAAGGGAGGGACGAGAACTTTTATTATCATTATTTTTAATCTTATTGAATTAAAGTATACCAAAAACATTTAAAAAACCCAAAAATCTTTACTTTTAAAACCGCGCTTTGAATTGACAAATTTTAAAATTTTGTCAAGGGACGGACTAGGACAACGATCCGAAACGCCCTCATCCTAAAAAGAAACAAATTTTTAAAATTTTATTAAATATATGTTTTATAAGTTATAAGATTTTATAAAAAAAAAAAAAAAAAAAAAAAAAGGGAAAAGTCACTGTACCCGGACTCCATGCGATCGCATGGAGTTTGGCCTTTGGAGCCATGTGATCGCATAGAGCTGGTAAACAGGCCAGATACAAGAGCACCAGCGAGTTCTGCTCTCTCCACAATACACACACACATACACGAAAATCTCTCAAATCCTCACCAAATTTCACCAAATTTTCACCAAATTTTCACCGTAATTCGTCAAATTTCTTGCTCGAATCATGCCTAGGTTCGGATTCTTCAACAAAAAGGTAAAAATTACACCCCTAAACTCTAAAATTTCCTAGTTTTTGTGATAATTACCAATATTTTACCTAATGCGATTTTGTTAATTTCTAGTGTAATTAGTGTTAAATTGTTAGTATTTTATGCATGTATAGCCTAGATTGATGCTATTTAACATGATTTGAAGCCAAAAACTTCAAAATTTTTAGAAATCTAGAGTTTGTGTTCTTGATCAATTTGGGGCTTTTTGATATAAATAGGTTATGGCCGATTTTTGTCATGAATTATTGCTAAATTAAGTAGTGTAACATGTTTAGGTAGCTAAATGATCCAAACATTGATCATAAACATAATTTTTGGAGATTAAAGTAGACTTTTTAAGTCTAAAATTCATGAACTTGATTAATTTGATATAATTGCCATTTGAGACTTGTTTAATTGCTAGTAATGACTATTTTGACATGTTATTTGAGTTAAATGCTTATGAATTTTATATACATTTTCATATGTGCTTATTTGAAAAAGTGTAGAATTGTAAAAAATGTGAAAATGTGTATAAGTTTAATTTTGATTGAACATGTTATTGTGGTTAATTTAAGTTGTTATTTTACTAACACTAATGCATATTTGGATGCACAAATTTTGTGTTTATTGTGTTTTGCAGAAAACCGATACTGCTGGTGCTTCATCGTCATCTAGACAACCACAACAAGAACCTGAACCAGAATATGAACCGCAATACGAGCAAGAACCCGAACAAGAACCACAACAGGAACAACAACATCAGCCTGACCAACATGTACCTTATTATGATCTGCTACAGTTTGCTAATGAATTCATAGTAATTCCGATGCATCCGCCAGTAGAATACCCAACGATTCCTGAACATACATTGCATCCTAATCTGAGATTCGATAGAAGCTGGAGAGATTACCCGGCATATCAAAGTAATAAATTCAAATTAGTAACGAAAGATGTAGAGGTGCCTAGGGTAATTGATTGGAATCCTTTGGAAAGGGTCCAACTTGCTGATCGTGTTAGGGAGCATTTGATCCAAAGGTATGGCAGTTCTTCTTTTACTGATTGGGAATGCTTATTCACCATTCGTAGACCTGTATATAAGGAATGGTGTGTTGAGCTTATGAGTACTATAGCGTTAAATGTAGATGTAGATAGATTAGATGATAGAAGTTTTCTTAGATTTATACTTGGCCGTAGGATGTACAGAATGTCCATGCTGGACATGGCCAGGGCTTTGCAGATATATACGCCCGCTGAATTGCTACTACCCGATTGTATGAATTTGATTTATCGTGGTGAAAGGGTAGATAGGAATTTTGACGCAAACGCCGTCTGGAGGCGTATGTCAGATTATAATGTTTTTGGGAGGGCAGGAACACATACCTACTTACATATTAACAAAGCCGAGCTTCGTATAATTCATAGATTTTTGGCTAACTTGATTACACAGAGAGGTCACAATAAGGAGAAAATGACCTTACATGATTTATTTTACCTAAAGTGTATTCGAGACCCAAGAGGCTTTGTTAATATCCCTTACTGTGTTGGTTTTTATTTATCTAAGATGGTTGAAGGAATACAGGAAGGGGGGATTATAGGAGGAGGTATTTTTGTTACTCTCATTGGAGAGTATTTAGGTGTAGATAAGGACCAAGGGGGTCCACTTTTGGAATGTAGGGAGCAGGTTGAGCTTTTAGGATTGAGGGTTTATGCGGGTGCTAAGGTATTAAAGAGTAGACGCAACCAGGCAATACCCTATGAAGGTAGGCATCCTCAGGTAGAGAGAGGCTCACACGAGGAAATGGAGGAAGCGGATGACATTAGGGATGTCATTCGGGAGACTATGACTGATGTCTACCAGCGTGTAGATGAGGTAGATATGACAAACGCATAGAGATTTCATCGGATGGAGCAGTGGCAAGCCTGGAATGATTACGAGCATTCCAGGCAATGACATCATGATAGATGGGACTATCATCAGCGTCAGATTATGAGCCGGCTGTCACCTCAGGATCACTACGTTCTGACCCGACCCGCTTACTATCCTCAACACCAGCCCGAGATGAGACCACCTTATACTCTCTACGACCCTAACCAGGCATACCAGTACACCTATCACCAACCATGGAACCCGGACGATGACATGAACTGGAACCCCTATCCAGATTGATTTAGTTCCTGTTGGTAATTTTTATGACTTTTATTTTTATTATTTCTGTTTATTTATGTTTAAACACATTATATTTTGATACATTAATGTATTGTTTAATATTTTTATTATTTGGTACTAATATTTCATATTTGATTTGAAAGTGGGATTTTAAGTCCCATTTCAAATTACAATGCTTGTTTATATTTGTATGTATGTATATTGTCAATTGTACACAACAGGGTAAAACAGCGCATTTTCAAAGACTAGCATTAACAAACAAACGCCAATATGTTTGGAAACCTTGGTTAAATTTAATCATTTTTCTACGCTAATCACCCTCAATAATTTAAATTGTTACTGATTTCTTGCAAATGAGGGCATTGCAAGATCTTAAGTGTGGGAAGGGGTTAAATTCTTTCGGATTTTTAAAATTTTAAACTTATACACTTGGTTACCATTAAAAATACTAGTAAAGCAGTAGTTGTATTAGAATCTAGTGCTCTCTAATAATAAAGAACAACCCTAGTCTTATATACTGACTACCCAATTCTAGTAAAATTTTTCAAAATTTTTAATTTAATGAATTCAAAATCATGTTTATACATATTTATGAACGATAAAACTAGGTGTTAAACACTGAAATTATTGTTACCTCAGAAAGGACATAAATTGAGAAACAAACCAAAATGTTAGAATGCATTTAAAATGGAATAGATGATAATAAAAAGGCAAAGAAAGGAAAATAAAAGCCAAGTGTGGGAAAAATTTACCAAGTTATTTAAAACATAAGTCACATATTTTTGTAACAAATAACTGAAGATACTTTTGCTTTAGACTAATCTAAACAGTTTTACCCAATTTACTAAAATACATTTAAAAAAAAGATGGGTCTACATGATGAATCAATTTCATCATTAAAAGGAAGTAAAGTCTTCCGAAAAAGAAAAGCGCTTCTTGATTTAGGTCATGAAGTTGTCGTCCAGACCAGCTGTAGGTTGACGAAAAATCTAGAAAAGTCATCTCTAAAATCAGCAGGAAATCCACGGACCTCAGCATCAAACAAGGTCGCCAAGTGGTCAGACTTATCCTAACCATGAGAGGATCTGTCTTGTAAAATGGGGAGGACGCCGTGCAAATTAGCTTGATAAGACTAATGAATCAGACCCCCAGAAAAGGATAATCTCCTTAAAAGATCAAAAATCAGCGTTTAAGACTGATATTACTCAATCCTTGAGATTGACTTTTAAAGATTGAGAAATACAAACTCATGGAATTCGATGATATCTAAACTCGAGCTTGAACGAGAAAATATTTTGATCAAAATTACAAACCGATTTGTTTTCTGAAAACCCATTTTCAATGCGTTCATTACCATTGAACGTAAAATCCTAGGAATTCACCAAGAATTCATTAGGTCACTTGAACCAAATCGGGTGTCAACCGTAAGAACGGTGGTTGCATAGTATGGTCGAAGACAGGATTTTGTGCCAAACCAAAAAATTATAGGGTGAGCTTTACTATTGCTCCTACCAAGGATAGTAATTGCATCCGACATGTTATAGACCATAATTAAAAGTATGTCAGGGGACATTGCCTTAACAGTTGCTTGTTCAACGCTTTCCTTTACAACCGGACGGTAGTTTACCGAAAGGTAATATACGGAGCAAGTATACTGGACATGTTGCTTTCCCAATACAAGGATAGCAAGTGGGTGACACAAAACCGCAAGTTTTGAGTTAAAGTTTTCAAAATCTGAAACCCACCAAACCCACAAAAACAATTTGCAAACACCGGTGAAGGGTTATTCTGGAAAACTTATCTAGGGTAAAAGCTAGATTGTATTTTCAAAAGATTAAATGTTTTCATAAAGATCCAATTTCCTTAAAGGATCTAAAATTTTATAGTCATGTGGGACTGTAAACCACATCGTTACTACCATTGTTTATACCGCCGTATAGAAATCACTGATATACAAAGTTTGAAGAATAAAGAAGTGATTCTAGTATTTTTATTTCAAGACTATATTGCTTGAGGACAAGCAACGCTCAAGTGTGGGAATATTTAATAATGCTAAAAACGAACATATATTTCATAGCATTATCCCTCAAGAAAGACAAGCTTTTAGTTGCAATTGTTCTATTTACAAGTGATATTCGTTTAAATAATAAAAGGTGAAGACAAAAGACAGATTCGACAAATTGAAGATGCAAACGACCAAAAAGCTCAAAAGTACAAAATACAATCAAAGTGGTTCCAATTATTGATAAGAAACGTCTCAAAATTACAAGAGTACAAGACGCAAAACGCAAAGTACAAGATATTAAATTATACGCAAGGACGTTCTAAAATCCGGAACCGGGACCAAAGTCAACTCTCAACGCTCGACGCAACGGACTAAAAATTACAAGTCAACTATGCACACGAATATAATATAATATTTAAATAATTCTTAAAATTATTTATATATTATATATATTATTATAAACTGTCGGCAAGCAAAGAAACAAAGTCTTGTGAGCTGGAAAAAGGGGCCATGCGATCGCATGGCCTGGAAGGCAAAAAGCCATATGATCGCATGGCAGTAGGTGACATCCCACATTGCTATAAATTCGCGTGTTTTGGTTCAATATCCATCATCTTTTTCTCTTCTCATTCATACGTAAAGATATATATATATATATATATATATATATATATATATATATATATATATATATATATATATATATATATATATATATTATATTTTAATTTTAATTTTAATTTTAAATTCTAATAATAAGGGTATGATAGCGAATGTTGTAAGGGTGTAAGTCGAAATTCTGTCCGTGTAACGCTACACTATTTTTAATCACTGTAAGTTATGGTTAATGTTATTTTTAAATTAATGTCTCGTAGCTAAGTTATTATTATGCTTATTTAAAACGAAGTAATCATGATGTTGGGCTAAAATATTTAAAATTGGGTAATTGGGCTTTGGACCATAATTGGGGTTTGGATAAAAGAACGACACTTGTGGAAATTAGACTATGGGCTATTAATGGGCTTTATATTAACTAAATGATATCTCGTTAATTTAATATATAGACTTATAATTTGACGTATTTATATATAACCACATACGCTTGACTGGGTACGGTGGGCGGGATATCTATAAATACCAATAATTGTTCATTTTACCGGACACGGAACTGGATTAATAGTTAATAGACTTGTTGAAACAGGGGTGGATTACATTCATGGGTAATTGGTGTAATTGTTAACAAAGTAGTAAAACCTTGGTTTACACGCAGTCGATAACCTAGTGTATTCATTAAACAAAGTATTAAGACCTTGTTACAATTCGAATCCCTAATTAGTTGGAATATTTGACTTCGGGAATAAGAATAATTTGACGAAGACTTTCGCACTTTATATTTATGACGGATGGACTATTATGGACAAATTCGTATGGACATATCGAATAATCCAGGACAAAGGACAATTAACCCATGGGAATAAACAAAAAATCAACATGTCAACCATCATGATTACGGAAGTTTAAATAAGCATAATTCCTTTATTTCATATTTAATTTCCTTTATTTTATATTTAATTGCACTTTTAATTATCGCACTTTTATTTATTGTCATTGTATTTAATTGCACTTTTAATTATCGTACTCTTTAATTGTCGTACTTTTTATTTATCGCATTTTTATTTATCTCAATTTCATTATCGTTATTTACTTTACTCTTTAAATTAAGTCTTTTATTTATTTAATATTTTACATTAGGTTTTAACTGCGACTAAAGTTTTAAAATCGACAAACCGGTCATTAAACGGTAAAAATCCCCCTTTTTTAATAATAATATTACTTATATTTATTTTTGTATTTTTACAAATATAGTTTTAAAAATATAGCGTTAAGCTTGTTTAATTTTTCCTGTGGAACGAAACGGACTTACTAAAAACTACAGTACTGTACGATTAGGTACACTGCCTATAAGTGTTGTAGCAAGGTTTAGGTATATCCATTCTATAAATAAATAAATATCTTGTGTAAAATTGTATCGTATTTAATATTATTTCGTTTTTAAAATAATACTATTTTCTAGTACACCTCTCACACATCAACTTACAAGTAGTATAATTAGGTAATTTCTAACACTTTTGTATATCTAATTTGTGATAATTGCTTCAAATTTGGGTTATGGTTTAAAAGTGACTAGAACAGATAAAATGCTGTGTTCCTGTCTGTTTTATTATTATTTTTTTTAAACAGCAAGGATATATATATAGCGTAATTTGATGATTGATGCAGCAATAAATAATTGATCAAGATTGTTTGATGGAGGTCGACAGGATGAAACACGAGCAGAATAGGAAAGAAGAAAAAAAATGAATCTGATAGTGATATGCAACTAATTTCGCGTAATTTATATCTTTTTATTTCATTTGCTTTTTATTTAATTAATATTAATATTTGATAATTATATTAATTATATTAATAATAATAATGCTATTAAAATATTTATAATAATAAAAATACCAATAATAATACTAATAGAAATAATAATATTAATATTAATAATAATAATATCAAAATAATACTAATAATAATAAAAAGTAATAAAAATAATGATAATAATAATATTAATATGATAATATTAATAATAACAATAATGATAATACAATTAATAATTAGGATATAATAAATTACATATATCAAATCTCATATCTATATCTTTTATATTTGAAATAATAATATCAATAATATAGGTATTAATATTGATCTTAATATTAATACTAATAATGTAAATATTAATGTAACAACTTTTAAACTTAAAATTTTTAATATATTAACTTCACATTTTTTTAAATATGTAATACTTAGTTTATATAATAAGATATTTGAATGTTTAATATTTATGTATTTTATATATACATTACAATACATATAATATTAATTACATATAAATGTCTTTTTAGATAACAGTTTAGTTATTTTATATATTACTCTATATTTTAAATTGTATCTTATTACTTCAAATTAATATATACACTTATATTTAGTTATATATATGTATATATATTGACAACAATTGTTCATGAATCGTCGAACACAGTCAAAAGGGAAATTGATTACATGAGTTAAATTCCAAAACTTTCGAGACCCAACATTACAGACTTTGCTTATCGTATCGAAATTATTTAAAGATAAAGTTTAAATTTGGTTGGAAATCTCCGGGTCGTCACAGTACCTACCCATTAAAGAAATTTCGTCCCGAAATTTGAGTGAGGTGGTCATGGCTAACAATAAAAATGTTTTCATGACGAATAGGAGCTGAAAAATAGTGTTTTATTACCATTGCATAATAAGGATAAAACAATTCGATTAATCGGAGAGTACGAATGATGCTATCACAAAAGAGTGGAATGAGTAAATGCAAGTTTGTCTTAACCAGTGACGTAGTCATGGTTAATTTTTCGGAATTTAAGGGATTTAAAGAAAATCTTCGAAATCTAAAAGATTTGATTCTTCGGCGAATAAGAAAATTAAGATCTCTATAATTAAATACGGTGATCTGCCTTGATTACTCTGTCTGATATTTCCATTATAAATTAAACTTTTTCCGTTCCATTATTTTCACCGTTCCTATACCTTCTTTCTTAATTCATACATCCAAAAGATTGTGAAAATGCTTAATCCCGCTCTGATCCTTGATATTTTTCCAATTATCATTTCTGTCATCCTTCTTTTCAATCTTCCACCAAAAAAATCTGTTTACTTCTACTATCGCCTTGGGGTGATACTATTCTTACTTATACCGTGTCTTTATATTGCTATTCGTATTAATATCCATGGTTTGTAACTTCCGTGTTGTTATTGGGATTTATATTTTCCCTTATATTTTGGAGCTCTTTGCCTTTTTATTATCCTCCAGACCTTTAGCAAAGCGAGTAACGGTCCAGAATTCGTAAGTATGGAATTTCGGATAAACATCATGTTCTAAACAAAAAAAATGTATTAGAACGATCTTGATAGGTTATATTACCAGAATTCAGGAGAAAAATATAACTATCAAGAAAATATGTTCTTGATATGTTTATAGATTAGGTAGAATGTAAGAGTTGTGTAACATGGCACATGATGACGTTATGATCTGTGAATCATCACGTTCCATTAGAAACTCAGCATGACTTACTGTAATATAATCACGTTGATCAAGTGTCATTATATTATACTAACTCATGCTTCAGTTCTCAACACTACTTCAAAAACATTCATAGTTTAAACTCGAAAGTTTACAGAATATAGAAACTAATAGTTTCTTATATGATGTAATACTGATAGCGAGAAGAGATAAATGATTTCAGATAAGATAAATTATGAAAATATCTTCAGAAATATCGAGGATATTTATAACGAAAGATATGATAATATCTTAGAATTTCTAATATCGATGGATGATGAAGAAGATTTGTCCGTAAAGGTGTAGAATTAATAGTACGGTATTCGTTAATGACTTCAGCAGATACTGAATCATTTGGATTCCTTGAGGGCAGGTTTAGTCTTTGTGATTTGTCCACAGCCTCCTTCATAGTTTCGTATAATCTGATTTTCAGTACTAAATTTTCTAAGGAGCGTTTCCAACATTCCATTCTTTATTATCAAACTTTTGGCCGTTTAGACCATCTACAATTTTGCTGTTTCCTCTGCATTTGATGCTACCATATCTGAATCATCGGTTATCAATCCGAGGTGGTTTCAAGAGAATTGTGTTTTTAGATGATTAAACGCTGATGGTAATATGGTGGAATATAAAAGGTTCCCCGGTAACAATAAAAAAGCACGCATATATATCAAGGTTATAATAAGGTTGTTTCGAACGAAAAGTCGAAGTTGACTTGCTGGAGCTGGGACAAAATTGACTAATTTGAAAAAGAATTGCAGTGTTATTTTCGGTAATAACAACGTCAAAGGAGTTAGCATAGATACGTGTTAAACATTTACTCAGGTTCTGAGTGTTTTCAGGTGCATAACTATATACATTAATCTTTTCTTCCGTAGATGAAGTGCAGTTGGTTCATCCTCTCGATTAAGGTGTTTTCAAGAATCAGGGAAGGTTTGAACGTAGATTGGAATCGTCAAGATACAAATGAGGTTAAAGATGAAATCAAGTGGCAAACTTGAAGAAATGTTTAGTTTCATATGTTATAATCAATATTTTAATTCATTTTAATTGTCCAATGTTATTAGTCCACAGTCGATAGTCCACAGTTAACAGCCCAATAATTCATATATGGTTTATAATATTCGAATTAATTAATACGTATCGTGACCCGTGTACATGTCTCAGACTCGATCACAACTCAAAGTATATATATTATTATAGAATCAACCTCAACCCTGTATAGCGAACTTTAGCATTACAGCATATAGAGTGTCTATGGTGATTCCAAATAATATATAGAGATGCGTAGATATGATATGTCAAAACCTTGTATACGTGTCCCGATATTTAAAGTGCGTAAAATAAATAACAGAATTTAAATGACGATAAATTAAATGCGTAAAGTAAATAACAGAAATTAAATGTCGATAAATAAAATTGCGATAAATAAACTGCGATAAATAAAATGTAATCAGTTAGCTAGGAACAGTTAGCTAGGATTTTGTTAGCGCGGATTCTTAACAAAATTTTCTCATGGTTAATTTGTTTGTTTCTAACAAATTTTATTTTTGTCCAATGTTTTCTTCATTATACCACTTGTTGGATTCTGATAGATCAAAATCTAAATATAAAATTTGAATGAAAATGGTTATTCTGTGGTGAACGAATACGTATATCAGTGGTTGTAAATAGGATAGTAAATGATCGTTGAATCAAATTCGAAGAATGTACAGTGTAACTTATTAATGTGAAATCTAAATATTCCTCGGGTATTACCTACCCGTTAAAAATATTTTCACCATTAACAGTTTGTACAAAAGAATTTTTAATTACAATCTTTATGAAAACATATATACGTATATATTTTCTTCAGATGTAATCATGGATTTAATGAGTCAATATGATAATAGACTCATTTGATTTATCGTTAGTTCTAGAATACATAATCTCTAAAACATTAGAGATTACATAATCTCCATGAAGAACGAAGGTAATTGATGTAGAACGATACGTAGAATGATGATTATACTCGAGGTACAGAATGAGATGTTGAGGTATGGATTGTTGATGGTACTGGTGCTGTTACTGATGGTACTGTTGGTGCCGGTGATGTTACTGAAGCTGGTAAATTTTACACCATGTTTTCCAAAATGATTACTCGAGCGCGAAGCTCGTTGACTTCTTCCATTATTCCAGGATGATTGTCGGTCGAAACGAGCGGATGAATAAGGTTTAGAATTTGGGATATCATATAATCATTGCGAGATATCCTAGAAATGAGGGTGAATATGGTATTTCGGACAGGTTCTCCGGTAAGTGCTTCAGGTTCTTCACCAAGAGGTGAATTCGGTTGGTGGAAGGGATCGCCTTCTTCGCGTCTCCATTGATTAAGTCGACTACGAACCCATCAAATTAATTGGGGATGGCTGATTGGTTGATTCATTCTGGTGACGCTGCTTCCGGAGCTTAGGTGAACATCCATGTCAGAATAGCTGTCGAGTTTCGAAGAACTTGAACTCGTGACAAGTTCCATTTCGTACGATTGAGAAAAAGATTTTTTTTTTGATAGGAAATGATTTTCGATTATCGGATGGTATCCTAACTACATATAATATCTATATATATAAAACAAAAGATTTCGTAGATTATGGAGGAATTTATGGAATATGTCAGGCAAAGTTACAGTAACAGATACGCTAAGATATGAAGTAGCAGATACGCTAAGATATGAATTTTGTCTATACACTATTCATGCAATCCAGGCAGTAAGATATGTCTAGATTAAGAATGAAAAGCAAGTGATTCCCTAAGAATGATAAGCAGGTAATTTTTGACACGAAATGATAAGCAAAACTTTTGACATGCAGACACGGTCGAAGTCCAGACTCATTAATGCATCCTAACGACTTATCAGTTAGACACACTAATGCAGACCTGGTTCGCTAAGACCACTGCTCTGATACCAACTCTAACGACCCAGGCGAATCCATCTGGACGAATACATTACATTTGATTACATTGCGAGGTACTTGACCTCTATATGATACATTTTACAAACATTGCATTCGTTTTTAAAAGACAAACTTTCATTACATCAAAAGTTGACGGCATGCATACCATTTCCTAATATATCCAACTATAATTGACTTAGTAACAATCTTGATGAACTCAGCGACTCGAATGCAACGTCTTTTGAAATATGTCATGAATGACTCCAAGTAATATCTCTAAAATGAGCAAATGCACAGCGGAAGATTTCTTTCATACCTGAGAATAAACATGCTTTAAAGTGTCAACCAAAAGGTTGGTGAGTTTATTAGTTTAACATAAATAATCATTTCCATCATTTTAATAGTCCACAAGATTTTCATTTTTCATTTCTCATAAATATACGTCCCATGCATAGAGACAAAAATCATTCATATGGTGAACACCTGGTAACCGACATTAACAAGATGCATATAAGAATATCCCCTATCATTCCGGAAAATTCTTCAGACATGATAAAAACAACATCGAAGTACTAAAGCATCCAGTACTTTGGATGGGGTTCGTTAGACCCAATAGATCTATCTTTAGGATTCGCGTCAATTAGGCGTGCACTAATTCTCAAAATTAGTGATGTTCCCTAATTCTTAGGCTATCAAGCAAAAAGGGGCATATTCGGCTTCGATCATTCAACCATATAATGTAGTTTCGATTACTTGTGTCTATTTCGTAAAACATTTATAAAAATTGAGCATGTATTCTCAGCCCAAAAATATAAAGGGTAAAAAAGGCAAATGAAACTCACCTAATGTATTTTGTAGTAAAAATACATATGACTATATTGAACAATGTAGGGTTGGCCTCGGATTCACGAACCTATATCATTTGTATATTTATCAATACTCATAATCGTAATCGAATAAATTTATATATATTTATACATAACTTATTAGTTATATCATATTTATATTAATAATATATTTAGGTTTCATATATTCGTTTTATATATGTAAAAAAATACTTTGTTATGTTGTATGTGTTACATATATTTATGTAAATATATTTCGTTTGTTTATCAAAACAGTAGTTCTAATTATACTAAGTTAATATTAGTAAAGGTAAAAATAATGATAATAACCTTAATAATATACTTATGATAATAATACTAATATTTATGTAAGTACTAATAAATCGTATCATTTTTTATAATAAGATTACCAATGTTAATCATAATCATAATCATAATATTTATAATAATACTAAAATCGTACGATTACAAATATTAATATTACTTATAATAATACAATTGATAATATTAAGAATATTATTACTTAATAATAATACTAGTGATAATGATAATAATAGTAGTCATAATTGTAACTTTTAATTGTATTAGTAATAATAAATGATAGCTTTTATTAGTTATTATTATTATTATCATCATTACTAATAAAAGCTATCATTTATTATTATTAATACAATTAAAAGTTACAATTATTACTACTATTATTATCATTATCACTAGTATTATTATTAAGTAATAATATTCTTAATATTATCAATTGTATTATTATAAGTAATATTAATATTATTAATCGTACGATTTTAGTATTATTATAAATATTATGATTATGATTAACATTGGTAATCTTATTATAAAAAATGATAAGATTTATTACTACTTACATAAATATTAGTATTATTATCATAAGTATATTATTAAGGTTATTATCTTTATTTTTACCATTACTAATATTAACTTAGTATAATTAGAACTACTGTTTTGATAAACAAACGAAATATATTTACATAAATATATGTAACACATACAACATAACAAAGTATTTTTTTTACATATATAAAATGAATATATGAAACCTAAATATATTATTAATATAAATATGATATAACTAATAAGTTAAGTATAAATATATATAAATTTATTCGATTACGATTATGAGTATTGATAAATATACAAATGATATAGGTTCGTGAATCCGAGGCCAACCCTACATTGTTCAATATAGTCATATGTATTTTTACTACAAAATACATTAGGTGAGTTTCATTTGCCTTTTTTACCCTTTATATTTTTGGGCTGAGAATACATGCGCAATTTTTATAAATGTTTTACGAAATAGACACAAGTAATCAAAACTACATTATATGGTTGAATGATCGAAGCCGAATATGCCCCCTTTTGCTTGGTAGCCTAAGAATTAGGGAACATCACAAATTTTGAGAATTAGTGCACGCCTAATTGACGCGAATCCTAAAGATAGATCTACTGGGCCTAACGAACCCCATCCAAAGTACCGGATGCTTTAGTACTTCGATGTTGTTTTTATCATGTCCAAAGGATTTCCCAGAATGATAGGGGATATTCTTATATGCATCTTGTTAATGTCGGTTACCAGGTGTTCACCATATGAATGATTTTTGTCTCTATGCATGGGACGTATATTTATGAGAAATGAAAAATGAAAATCTTGTAGTCTATTAAAATGATGGAAATGATTATTTATGTTAAACTAATGAACTCACCAACCTTTTGGTTGACACTTTAAAGCATGTTTATTCTCAGGTATGAATGAAATCTTCCGCTGTGCATTTGTTCATTTTAGAGATATTACTTGGAGTCATTCATGACATATTTCAAAAGACGTTGCATTCGAGTCATTGAGTTCATCAAGATTGTTACTAAGTCAATTATAGTTGGATATATTAGGAAATGGTATGCATGCCGTCAACTTTTGATGTAATGAACGTTTGTCTTTTAAAAACGAATGCAATGTTTGTAAAATGTATCATATAGAGGTCAAGTACCTTGTAGCGACCCATCTAAATCTTCATTGACGGCGCCGCTAACTTAGGTCCCGTTACGTGGTCGTAGTCCCTATATGAGACTCGTTTGACCAAAATTATGTCGCATTCTTTTGAAACGTATCATGCTTACAAAGTTTAGTTTACAAAACCGTTCGACAACAATTTTAAGTTTACAAAAGTTACAAAGTGTAAATGAAATAACTTGCGACATAATATAAGTTGAAAATCACGGTTGCTATAAATAGCGTAAGTATGTAAACATTTATTTGAATCCAAAGGTGCTATCACTAGCGTATGCATGTATGCTTGACTCCAATCAAAGTAATCAAAGTGTGCGGAAGCATGTATCAATTAGCCAAGTATGAACCTGAGAAAACATGTAGAAAACTGTCAACGAAAAACGTTGGTGAGATCATAAATGTATTTGTAAAAGTATGTTTTTAAATCACAAGGTTTAGTATCAAAGCGTATACATCTACAAAGATGTGTTTGTATCAAAGCGTATACATCTCGAAAGATGTTGTTTGTAAACCATAAGATTTAGTATAAAGTAAATATCAAGCGTATACATCCCAAAAGATGTTGTATGTATCACGAGCACCCAATTACCAAAACTTAACTGAATCTTACCTCTGCATAATAGTGTTAGAACCTACACTATATCCCGAAAATACGTTTCATCCCTTAGATGAGGGTCCGTAAAACCCGCAGGGCCACACAACATGAGTTCTCGCTCACACCCTACAAGTGTAACTAATGGTAATTGGACTTGAGGATTTTTGTTCTAACTCGTATGTATCTTTGCTTTTGTATTCGTATTTGTGTTCAAAGTATGAAAGTATAAACCGTATAAAATGTATATAAAGTATATGTTTCTCAGCCCACGATTTAAAAGTATAAAAGTATTTGAAAGGGTGGGACTATTGAAATGTCCCGTTCTTATTGATTAAAAACGTTCCATATTAATTGATTTCGTTGCGAGGTTTTGACCTCTATATGAGACGTTTTTCAAAGACTGCATTCATTTTTAAACAAACCATAACCTTTATTTCATCAATAAAGGTTTAAAAAGCTTTACGTAGATTATCAAATAATGATAATCTAAAATATCCTGTTTACACACGACCATTACATAATGGTTTACAATACAAATATGTTACAACAAAATAAGTTTCTTGAATGCAGTTTTTACACAATATCATACAAGCATGGACTCCAAATCTTGTCCTTATTTAAGTATGCGACAGCGGAAGCTCTTAATAATCACCTGAGAATAAACATGCTTAAAACGTCAACAAAAATGTTGGTGAGTTATAGGTTTAACCTACATATATCAAATCGTAACAATAGACCACAAGATTTCATATTTCAATACACATCCCATACATAGAGATAAAAATCATTCATATGGTGAACACCTGGTAACCGACAATAACAAGATGCATATATAAGAATATCCCCATCATTCCGGGACACCCTTCGGATATGATATAAATTTCGAAGTACTAAAGCATCCGGTACTTTGGATGGGGTTTGTTAGGCCCAATAGATCTATCTTTAGGATTCGCGTCAATTAGGGTGTCTGTTCCCTAATTCTTAGATTACCAGACTTAATAAAAAGGGGCATATTCGATTTCGATAATTCAACCATAGAATGTAGTTTCACGTACTTGTGTCTATTTTGTAAATCATTTATAAAACCTGCATGTATTCTCATCCCAAAAATATTAGATTTTAAAAGTGGGACTATAACTCACTTTCACAGATTTTTACTTCGTCGGGAAGTAAGACTTGGCCACTGGTTGATTCACGAACCTATAACAATATATACATATATATCAAAGTATGTTCAAAATATATTTACAACACTTTTAATATATTTTGATGTTTTAAGTTTATTAAGTCAGCTGTCCTCGTTAGTAACCTACAACTAGTTGTCCACAGTTAGATGTACAGAAATAAATCGATAAATATTATCTTGAATCAATCCACGACCCAGTGTATACGTATCTCAGTATTGATCACAACTCAAACTATATATATTTTGGAATCAACCTCAACCCTGTATAGCTAACTCCAACATTCACATATAGAGTGTCTATGGTTGTTCCGAAATATATATAGATGTGTCGACATGATAGGTCGAAACATTGTATACGTGTCTATGGTATCTCAAGATTACATAATATATAATACAAGTTGATTAAGTTATGGTTGGAATAGATTTGTTACCAATTTTCACGTAGCTAAAATGAGAAAAATTATCCAATCTTGTTTTACCCATAACTTCTTCATTTAAAATCCGTTTTGAGTGAATCAAATTGCTATGGTTTCATATTGAACTCTATTTTATGAATCTAAACAAAAAAAGTATAGGTTTCTAGTCGGAAAAATAAGTTACAAGTCGTTTTTGTAAAGGTAGTCATTTCAGTCGAAAGAACGACGTCTAGATGACCATTTTAGAAAACATACTTCCACTTTGAGTTTAACCATAATTTTTGGATATAGTTTCATGTTCATAATAAAAATCATTTTCTCAGAATAACAACTTTTAAATCAAAGTTTATCATAGTTTTTAATTAACTAACCCAAAACAGCCCGCGGTGTTACTACGACGGCGTAAATCCGGTTTTACGGTGTTTTTCGTGTTTCCAGGTTTTAAATCATTAAGTTAGCATATCATATAGATATAGAACATGTGTTTAGTTGATTTTAAAAGTCAATTTAGAAGGATTAACTTTTGTTTGCGAACAAGTTTAGAATTAACTAAACTATGTTCTAGTGATTACAAGTTTAAACCTTCGAATAAGATAGCTTTATATGTATGAATCGAATGATGTTATGAACATCATTACTACCTTAAGTTCCTTGGATGAACCTACTGGAAAAGAGAAAAATGGATCTAGCTTCAATGGATCCTTGGATGGCTCAAAGTTCTTGAAGCAAAATCATGACACGAAAACAAGTTCAAGTAAGATCATCACTTGAAATAAGATTGTTATAGTTATAGAAATTGAACCAAAGTTTGAATATGATTATTACCTTGTATTAGAATGATAACCTACTGTAAGAAACAAAGATTTCTTGAGGTTGGATGATCACCTTACAAGATTGGGAGTGAGCTAGCAAACTTGAAAGTATTCTTGATTTTATGAAACTAGAACTTTTGGAATTTATGAAGAACACTTAGAACTTGAAGATAGAACTTGAGAGAGTTCAATTAGATGAAGAAAATTGAAGAATGAAAGTGTTTGTAGGTGTTTTTGGTCGTTGGTGTATGGATTAGATATAAAGGATATGTAATTTTGTTTTCATGTAAATAAGTCATGAATGATTACTCATATTTTTGTAATCTTATGAGATATTTCATGCTAGTTGCCAAATGATGGTTCCCACATGTGTTAGGTGATTCACATGGGCTGCTAAGAGCTGATCATTGGAGTGTATATACCAATAGTACATACATCTAAAAGCTGTGTATTGTACGAGTACGAATACGGGTGCATACGAGTAGAATTGTTGATGAAACTGAACGAGAATGTAATTGTAAGCATTTTTGTTAAGTAGAAGTATTTTGATAAGTGTATTGAAGTCTTTCAAAAGTGTATAAATACATATTAAAACACTACATGTATATACATTTTAACTGAGTCGTTAAGTCATCGTTAGTCGTTACATGTAAGTGTTGTTTTGAAACCTTTAGGTTAACGATCTTGTTAAATGTTGTTAACCCAATGTTTATAATAACAAAAGAGATTTTAAATTATTATATTATCATGATATTATGATGTACGAATATCTCTTAATATGATATATATACATTAAATGTCGTTACAACGATAAACGTTACATATATGTCTCGTTTCAAAATCATTAAGTTAGTAGTCTTGTTTTTACATATGTAGTTCATTGTTAATATAATTAATGATATGTTTACTTATCATAATATCATGTTAACTATATATATAACCATATATATGTCATCATATAGTTTTTTTTTTTTACAAGTTTTAACGTTCGTGAATCACCGGTCAACTTGGGTGGTCAATTGTCTATATGAAACCTATTTCAATTAATCAAGTCTTAACAAGTTTGATTGCTTAACATGTTGGAAACATTTAATCATGTAAACATCAATCTCAATTAATATATATAAACATGGAAAAGTTCGGGTCACTACAGTACCTACCCGTTAAATAAATTTCGTCCCGAAATTTTAAGCTGTTGAAGGTGTTGACGAATCTTCTGGAAATAGATGCGGGTATTTCTTCTTCATCTGATCTTCACGCTCCCAGGTGAACTCGGGTCCTCTACGAGCATTCCATCGAACCTTAACAATTGGTATCTTGTTTTGCTTAAGTCTTTTAACCTCACGATCCATTATTTCGACGGGTTCTTCGATGAATTGGAGTTTTTCGTTGATTTGGATTTCATCTAACGGAATAGTGAGATCTTCTTTAGCAAAACATTTCTTCAAATTCGAGACGTGGAAAGTGTTATGTACAGCCGCGAGTTGTTGAGGTAACTCAAGTCGGTAAGCTACTGGTCCGACACGATCAATAATCTTGAATGGTCCAATATACCTTGGATTTAATTTCCCTCGTTTACCAAATCGAACAACGCCTTTCCAAGGTGAAACTTTAAGCATGACCATCTCTCCAATTTCAAATTCTATATCTTTTCTTTTAATGTCAGCGTAGCTCTTTTGTCGACTTTGGGCGGTTTTCAACCGTTGTTGAATTTGGATGATCTTCTCGGTAGTTTCTTGTATAATCTCCGGACCCGTAATCTGTCTATCCCCCACCTCACTCCAACAAATCGGAGACCTGCACTTTCTACCATAAAGTGCTTCAAACGGCGCCATCTCAATGCTTGAATGGTAGCTGTTGTTGTAGGAAAATTCTGCTAACGGTAGATGTCGATCCCAACTGTTTCCGAAATCAATAACACATGCTCGTAGCATGTCTTCAAGCGTTTGTATCGTCCTTTCGCTCTGCCCATCAGTTTGTGAATGATAGGCAGTACTCATGTCTAGACGAGTTCCTAATGCTTGCTGTAATGTCTGCCAGAATCTTGAAATAAATCTGCCATCCCTATCAGAGATAATAGAGATTGGTATTCCATGTCTGGAGACGACTTCCTTCAAATACAGTCGTGCTAACTTCTCCATCTTGTCATCTTCTCTTATTGGCAGGAAGTGTGCTGATTTGGTGAGACGATCAACTATTACCCAAATAGTATCAAAACCACTTGCAGTCCTTGGTAATTTAGTGATGAAATCCATGGTAATGTTTTCCCATTTCCATTCTGGGATTTCGGGTTGTTGAAGTAGGCCTGATGGTTTCTGATGCTCAGCTTTGACCTTAGAACACGTCAAACATTCTCCTACGTATTTAGCAACATCGGCTTTCATACCCGGCCACCAAAAATGTTTCTTGAGATCCTTGTACATCTTCCCCGTTCCAGGATGTATTGAGTATCTGGTTTTATGAGCTTCTCTAAGTACCATTTCTCTCATATCTCCAAATTTTGGTACCCAAATCCTTTCAGCCCTATACCGGGTTCCGTCTTCCCGAATATTAAGATGCTTCTCCGATCCTTTGGGTATTTCATCCTTTAAATTTCCCTCTTTTAAAACTCCTTGTTGCGCCTCCTTTATTTGAGTAGTAATGTTATTATGAATCATTATATTCATAGATTTTACTCGAATGGGTTCTCTATCCTTCCTACTCAAGGCATCGGCTACCACATTTGCCTTCCCCGGGTGGTAACGAATCTCAAAATCGTAATCATTCAATAATTCAATTCACCTACGCTGCCTCATATTCAGTTGTTTCTGATTAAATATGTGTTGAAGACTTTTGTGGTCGGTATATATAATACTTTTGACCCCATATAAGTAGTGCCTCCAAGTCTTTAATGCAAAAACAACCGCGCCTAATTCCAAATCATGCGTCGTATAATTTTGTTCGTGAATCTTCAATTGTCTAGACGCATAAGCAATCACCTTCGTTCGTTGCATTAATACACAACCGAGACCTTGCTTTGATGCGTCACAATAAATCACAAAATCATCATTCCCTTCAGGCAATGACAATATAGGTGCCGTAGTTAGCTTTTTCTTCAATAACTGAAACGCTTTCTCTTGTTCATCATTCCATTCAAATTTCTTCCCTTTATGCGTTAATGCAGTCAAGGGTTTTGCTATTCTGGAAAAGTCTTGGATGAACCTTCTGTAGTAACCAGCTAGTCCTAAAAACTGGCGTATGTGTTTCGGAGTTTTCGGGGTTTCCCACTTTTCAACAGTTTCTATCTTTGCCGGATCCACCTTAATACCTTCTTTGTTCACTATGTGACCGAGGAATTGAACTTCTTCCAACCAAAATGCACACTTTGAAAACTTAGCGTACAATTCTTCCTTCCTCAATACTTCTAACACCTTTCTCAAATGTTCACCGTGTTCTTGGTCATTCTTTGAGTAAATAAGTATGTCATCAATGAAAACAATGACAAACTTGTCAAGGTATGGTCCACACACTCGGTTCATAAGGTCCATGAACACAGCTGGTGCATTAGTTAAACCAAACGGCATGACCATAAACTCGTAATGACCGTAACGTGTTCTGAAAGCAGTCTTTGGAATATCATCTTCTTTCACCCGCATTTGATGATACCCGGAACGTAAGTCAATCTTTGAATAAACAGACGAGCCTTGTAGTTGATCAAATAAGTCATCGATTCTCGGTAGTGGGTAGCGGTTCTTGATGGTAAGTTTGTTCAACTCTCGGTAGTCGATACACAACCTGAATGTACCATCTTTCTTCTTGACAAACAAAACAGGAGCTCCCCACGGTGATGTGCTTGGTCGAATGAAACCACGCTCTAAAAGTTCTTGTAATTGGCTTTGCAGTTCTTTCATCTCGCTGGGTGCGAGTCTGTAAGGAGCACGAGCTATTGGTGCAGCTCCTGGTACAAGATCTATTTGAAATTCAACGGATCGATGTGGGGGTAATCCCGGTAATTCTTTCGGAAATACATCGGGAAATTCTTTTGCAATGGGAACATCATTGATGCTCTTTTCTTCAGTTTGTACTTTCTCGACGTGTGCTAGAACAGCATAGCAACCTTTTCTTATTAGTTTTTGTGCCTTCAAATTACTAATAAGATGTAGCTTCGTGTTGCCCTTTTCTCCGTACACCATTAAGGGTTTTCCTTTTTCTCGTATAATGCGAATTGCATTTTTGTAACAAACGATCTCCGCTTTCACTTCTTTCAACCAGTCCATACCGATTATCACATCAAAACTCCCTAACTCTACTGGTATCAAATCAATCTTAAATGTTTCGCTAACCAGTTTAATTTCTCGATTCCGACATATATTATCTGCTGAAATTAATTTACCATTTGCTAATTCGAGTAAAAATTTACTATCCAAAGGCGTCAATGGACAACTTAATTTAGCACAAAAATCTCTACTCATATAGCTTCTATCCGCACCCGAATCAAATAAAACGTAAGCAGATTTATTGTCAATAAGAAACGTACCCGTAACAAGCTCCGGGTCTTCCTGTGCCTCTACCGCATTAATATTGAAAACTCTTCCACGGCCTTGTCCATTCGTGTTCTCCTGGTTCGGGCAATTTCTAATAATGTGGCCTGGTTTTCCACATTTATAACAAACTACATTGGCATAACTTGCTCCGACACTACTTGCTCCGCCATTACTCGTTCCGACACCATTTGTTCCTTTCGTTCTATTAACCCCTGGTCCGTAGACCTCACACTTCGCCGCGCTATGACCATTTCTTTTACACTTGTTGCAAAATTTGGTGCAGAACCCCGAGTGATTCTTTTCACACCTTTGGCATAGTTGCTTCTGATTGTTGTTGTTGTTGCGGTTATTATTGTTGTTGGGATGATTGTTGTAGTTGCTGTTGTTGTTGTTGTTGTTGTTGTTGTTGTTGTTGTTGTTGTTGGGCCGTTTGTTGTAGTTGCGATTGATGTTGCGATTGTTGGGATAATTGTTGCGATTATTGTTGTAATTGCTGTTGTTGTTGTATTGGTGATTCTTATCACCGTTTTCCTCCCACTTTCTTTTGACTTGCTTCACATTGGCCTCTTCAGCAGTCTGTTCTTTAATTCTTTCTTCAATCTGGTTCACTAGTTTGTGAGCCATTCTACATGCCTGTTGTATGGAGGTGGGCTCGTGTGAACTTATATCTTCTTGGATTCTTTCCGGTAATCCTTTCACAAACGCGTCGATCTTCTCTTCCTCATCTTCGAATGCTCCCGGACACAATAGGCACAATTCTGTGAATCGTCTTTCGTACGTGGTAATATCAAATCCTTGGGTTCGTAACCCTCTAAGTTCTGTCTTGAGCTTATTGACCTCGGTTCTGGGACGGTACTTCTCGTTCATCAAGTGCTTGAATGCTGACTACGGTAGTGCGTACGCATCATCTTGTCCCACTTGCTCTAGATAGGTATTCCACCATGTTAACGCAGAACCTGTGAAGGTATGCGTAGCGTACTTCACTTTGTCCTCTTCAGTACACTTACTTATGGCAAACACCGATTCAACCTTCTCGGTCCACCGTTTCAATCCGATCGGTCCTTCGGTTCCATCAAATTCCAAAGGTTTGCAGGCAGTGAATTCTTTGTAGGTGCATCCTACACGATTTCCTGTACTGCTAGATCCAAGGTTATTGTTGGTATGTAGCGCAGCCTGTACTGCGGCTATGTTTGAAGCTAGAAAAGTACGGAATTCCTCTTCATTCATATTCACGGTGTGTCGAGTAGTCGGTGCCATTTCCTTCAAAATAGTTAAATGGAACAAGTTAATCATACAGAATATTAAGAGTAGTTAATAGTATTTCGTAGCATAATATGAACTCATTTATAAAAGCTTTTTCTTCATATTAGCGTTTTATAAGTTTAAATTCGGGTAGTACCTACCCGTTAAGTTCATACTTAGTAGCTAATATACAATTCAACTACTACAATTCTATATGAAAAACTGATTATAATAATATTTCGCGTTCAAACTTTTATACAATATTTTACAAACTTACAATACCGCTTATTTTACATAAAGCATGAAATATAGCACACAATAACTTTGATACAAGATAGTTGTGAAGACAATTCTAGCTAGTACACAAGTCGTTCAGCAAAGGCAATAAAGACACGTAATTCATACGTCCAGAAACAAGTCATGCATTCTGGTTTTACTAGGACTACTTCCCATCCTTGGTCTTGTGCAACATAACCGTTATGGCCGTTGATAAGACAGCGTGTTGTAACGTCATCAAAGGGACGAGGGTTACGTAATGTCCAACAGTCCCGTAGTAATCTAAAAACCTCATTTCTTACCCCAATTACCGACTCCGTCACTTGTGGAAACGTTTTGTTTAATAGTTGTAGCCCGATGTTCTTGTTCTCACTTTGGTGAGAAGCGAACATTACTAATCCGTAAGCATAACATGCTTCTTTATGTTGCATGTTAGCCGCTTTTTCTAAATCACGAAGTCCAATATTCGGATATATTGAGTCAAAATAATTTCTTAACCCGTTGCGTAAAATAGCATTTGGGTTCCCCGCAATATATGCGTCAAAGTAAACACATCGTAACTTATGGGTTTCCCAATGTGATATCCCCCATCTTTCAAACGAAAGTCTCTTATAAACCAAGACATTCTTGGAACGTTCTTCGAATGTCTTACAAACTGATCTCGCCTTAAATAGTTGTGCCGAAGAATTCTGGCCGACTCTAGACAAGATTTCATCAATCATGTCTCCGGGTAGGTCTCTTAAAATATTGGGTTGTCTATCCATTTTGTGTTTTTAAACTGTAAAATAGACAAGAGTTAGATTCATAAAAAAAATACTTATTAATACAAGCAATTTTTACATATATCATAAAGCATAAGAACACTATATTCCATATATTACACCACACGAATACAACTATCTTATTCCGACTCGCTCGTTTCTTCTTCTTCGGTTTTGGTTCGTTTTGCCAAGTTTCTAGGGATATATGATGTCCCCCTAATACGAGCCGTCGTTGTCCACATTGGTTTAGAAAAACCTGGTGGTTTAGAGGTTCCCGGGTCATTGTTACAACTTAAGGACTTCGGGGGTTGACGATACATATAAAGTTCATCGGGGTTGGAATTAGATTTCTCTATTTTTATGCCCTTTCCCTTATTATTTTCTTTTGCCTTTTTAAATTCAGTTGGGGTAATTTCTATAACATCATCGGAATTCTCGTCGGAATCCGATTCATCGGAGAATTGGTAATCCTCCCAATATTTTGCTTCCTTGGCGGAAACACCATTGACCATAATTAACTTTGGTCGGTTGGTTGAGGATTTTCTTTTACTTAACCGTTTTATTATTTCCCCCACCGGTTCTATTTCTTCATCCGGTTCCGATTCTTCTTCCGGTTCCGATTCTTCTTCCGGTTCCGACTCTTCTTCCGGTTCCTCTTCGGGAACTTGTGAATCAGTCCACAAATCATTCCAATTTACATTTGACTCTTCATTATTATTAGGTGAGTCAATGGGACTTGTTCTAGAGGTAGACATCTATCACATAATATCAAACACGTTAAGAGATTAATATATCACATAATATTCATATGTTAAAAATATATAGTTTCCAACAAAAATGTTAAGCAATCATTTTTAAAGAAAACACGGTCGAAGTCCAGACTCACTAATGCATCCTAACAAACTCGATAAGACATACTAATGCAAATTTTCTGGTTCTCTAAGACCAACGCTCGGATACCAACTGAAATGTCCCGTTCTTATTGATTAAAAACGTTCCATATTAATTGATTTCGTTGCGAGGTTTTGACCTCTATATGAGACGTTTTTCAAAGACTGCATTCATTTTTAAACAAACCATAACCTTTATTTCATCAATAAAGGTTTAAAAAGCTTTACGTAGATTATCAAATAATGATAATCTAAAATATCCTGTTTACACACGACCATTACATAATGGTTTACAATACAAATATGTTACAACAAAATAAGTTTCTTGAATGCAGTTTTTACACAATATCATACAAGCATGGACTCCAAATCTTGTCCTTATTTAAGTATGCGACAGCGGAAGCTCTTAATAATCACCTGAGAATAAACATGCTTAAAACGTCAACAAAAATGTTGGTGAGTTATAGGTTTAACCTACATATATCAAATCGTAACAATAGACCACAAGATTTCATATTTCAATACACATCCCATACATAGAGATAAAAATCATTCATATGGTGAACACCTGGTAACCGACAATAACAAGATGCATATATAAGAATATCCCCATCATTCCGGGACACCCTTCGGATATGATATAAATTTTGAAGTACTAAAGCATCCGGTACTTTGGATGGGGTTTGTTAGGCCCAATAGATCTATCTTTAGGATTCGCGTCAATTAGGGTGTCTGTTCCCTAATTCTTAGATTACCAGACTTAATAAAAAGGGGCATATTCGATTTCGATAATTCAACCATAGAATGTAGTTTCACGTACTTGTGTCTATTTTGTAAATCATTTATAAAACCTGCATGTATTCTCATCTCAAAAATATTAGATTTTAAAAGTGGGACTATAACTCACTTTCACAGATTTTTACTTCGTCGGGAAGTAAGACTTGGCCACTGGTTGATTCACGAACCTATAACAATATATACATATATATCAAAGTATGTTCAAAATATATTTACAACACTTTTAATATATTTTGATGTTTTAAGTTTATTAAGTCAGCTGTCCTCGTTAGTAACCTACAACTAGTTGTCCACAGTTAGATGTACAGAAATAAATCGATAAATATTATCTTGAATCAATCCACGACCCAGTGTATACGTATCTCAGTATTGATCACAACTCAAACTATATATATTTTGGAATCAACCTCAACCCTGTATAGCTAACTCCAACATTCACATATAGAGTGTCTATGGTTGTTCCGAAATATATATAGATGTGTCGACATGATAGGTCGAAACATTGTATACGTGTCTATGGTATCTCAAGATTACATAATATATAATACAAGTTGATTAAGTTATGGTTGGAATAGATTTGTTACCAATTTTCACGTAGCTAAAATGAGAAAAATTATCCAATCTTGTTTTACCCATAACTTCTTCATTTTAAATCCGTTTTGAGTGAATCAAATTGCTATGGTTTCATATTGAACTCTATTTTATGAATCTAAACAAAAAAAGTATAGGTTTCTAGTCGGAAAAATAAGTTACAAGTCGTTTTTGTAAAGGTAGTCATTTCAGTCGAAAGAACGACGTCTAGATGACCATTTTAGAAAACATACTTCCACTTTGAGTTTAACCATAATTTTTGGATATAGTTTCATGTTCATAATAAAAATCATTTTCTCAGAATAACAACTTTTAAATCAAAGTTTATCATAGTTTTTAATTAACTAACCCAAAACAGCCCGCGGTGTTACTACGACGGCGTAAATCCGGTTTTACGGTGTTTTTCGTGTTTCCAGGTTTTAAATCATTAAGTTAGCATATCATATAGATATAGAACATGTGTTTAGTTGATTTTAAAAGTCAAGTTAGAAGGATTAACTTTTGTTTGCGAACAAGTTTAGAATTAACTAAACTATGTTCTAGTGATTACAAGTTTAAACCTTCGAATAAGATAGCTTTATATGTATGAATCGAATGATGTTATGAACATCATTACTACCTTAAGTTCCTTGGATGAACCTACTGGAAAAGAGAAAAATGGATCTAGCTTCAATGGATCCTTGGATGGCTCAAAGTTCTTGAAGCAAAATCATGACACGAAAACAAGTTCAAGTAAGATCATCACTTGAAATAAGATTGTTATAGTTATAGAAATTGAACCAAAGTTTGAATATGATTATTACCTTGTATTAGAATGATAACCTACTGTAAGAAACAAAGATTTCTTGAGGTTGGATGATCACCTTACAAGATTGGGAGTGAGCTAGCAAACTTGAAAGTATTCTTGATTTTATGAAACTAGAACTTTTGGAATTTATGAAGAACACTTAGAACTTGAAGATAGAACTTGAGAGAGTTCAATTAGATGAAGAAAATTGAAGAATGAAAGTGTTTGTAGGTGTTTTTGGTCGTTGGTGTATGGATTAGATATAAAGGATATGTAATTTTGTTTTCATGTAAATAAGTCATGAATGATTACTCATATTTTTGTAATCTTATGAGATATTTCATGCTAGTTGCCAAATGATGGTTCCCACATGTGTTAGGTGATTCACATGGGCTGCTAAGAGCTGATCATTGGAGTGTATATACCAATAGTACATACATCTAAAAGCTGTGTATTGTACGAGTACGAATACGGGTGCATACGAGTAGAATTGTTGATGAAACTGAACGAGAATGTAATTGTAAGCATTTTTGTTAAGTAGAAGTATTTTGATAAGTGTATTGAAGTCTTTCAAAAGTGTATAAATACATATTAAAACACTACATGTATATACATTTTAACTGAGTCGTTAAGTCATCGTTAGTCGTTACATGTAAGTGTTGTTTTGAAACCTTTAGGTTAACGATCTTGTTAAATGTTGTTAACCCAATGTTTATAATAACAAAAGAGATTTTAAATTATTATATTATCATGATTTTATGATGTACGAATATCTCTTAATATGATATATATACATTAAATGTCGTTACAACGATAAACGTTACATATATGTCTCGTTTCAAAATCATTAAGTTAGTAGTCTTGTTTTTACATATGTAGTTCATTGTTAATATAATTAATGATATGTTTACTTATCATAATATCATGTTAACTATATATATAACCATATATATGTCATCATATAGTTTTTTTTTTTTACAAGTGTTAACGTTCGTGAATCACCGGTCAACTTGGGTGGTCAATTGTCTATATGAAACCTATTTCAATTAATCAAGTCTTAACAAGTTTGATTGCTTAACATGTTGGAAACATTTAATCATGTAAACATCAATCTCAATTAATATATATAAACATGGAAAAGTTCGGGTCACTACAACTATGATCTCACCTCGAGTGCACGAGTATAAATGTACTTCACAAAGTAAACGCGTGTATGAAATTTGTTTAGCCTTGACCTAAACAAGTAAGTTGTATCAATTAACCGGTTACGACACAAGGTCGGGCGAAATATGTTCGATTAGTCCTATGGCTCGTTACGACTCGAATAGTATAGCATGTGAATCACGTTGTCAAGTTTCATGCAAGAATCAAGTATAAAAGAGGATTAGAACGATTGCATAAACGTTTGGTTAAGTTTAACTAAAAGTCAAACTCGGTCAAGTCAAAGTCAACAAAAAGTCAACACATTCGGGTCGGGTCCGGAACTATTTTTCTGTGCTAATTATTCATATATAAGCATGTTAGAACAAGTTACATGTGAATCGGAGGTCCATAGTATAGCAAACATTTTGGGTGAAATTGAAAAGTGGGACAGATCCTGGAACACGGCAAACGCCGCGCCGCGACCCAGGATTGCCGCGCCGCGGCAATGAACGTGAGCTGGTACCCGGTCTGCTGAATTTGTTCAAGTCTCAAAACAAAATACAATAAAACCCAACTTGCAAACCGTAAACACTTAGGACTCGTATCTTATATCGTTGGGAAGCTCTTTTGACAAGGAATACAACTAAGAACATATTATCAATCAAAACATGCATTTAAAATAATCAAATTCTCGTCAAATGTTCAATGATCGTTCATAATCAACGTTTCAAGTTTGTACAACGCATTTCATGATTCGGGCAACCAATTTACATGTATGATATGCCATTTTGAAGGTAATGAAACATACATTACAACTATACATTTACAAATTACATTTCATGGCATTCGAAACATCAAAAGCTCGTTTTAAGTCTATCAAACTCTAACCAAAATCCACAAAAATCAATATTCATGTTTTTGAAGTTTTCTTAATCAACCTACGCATCAAAACGAAGCTAGTGATACTAGTAACACAATTAAAACATGAACTTTAACAATTTAACAAATTTAACTCATACAAAATGCAAGATTAAGCAAACTCATTTTAAATGTTCAAACTAGTTACTCAAAACAACAAATCGAGTAAACAAATCATATATTCATGTTATACACGAGCCATAAACACTAACTAACACCATTTCAAGTCAAAAACACGAATTTAAAAAAATCTAGAGTTTTTAGAAAGTTACCCAAACGAGGTGAAATTGGTACCAAAATGTAGAGGATGAAGAGAGGATCACGAAAATGTAATTTTTTTTATGTTTGCTTCTTGATCCGGATTTAGATGATGATTTTATGAGTTGGGTGTTTAAGTTCCAAAAATGGAAGTATGAAGAGAGAAAGAGGATAAAGAGATGAGAAGGTGGGTGGAAATGAATGGGTGGATGAGGTGGGTTGACTAGTTGTCCTAGTCAACTAGTTTGCCCACTTGGCAACATCGGTCCCTCAAGTTTCGAAGCCGGTGCGTGAATTCACCAAACTAATATTTTAAAAATGCTCGAGTAAACGAGTGATGTTATAATTAAATAACGGGAATATTATGAACGCTAGTCAACGGAAACTAGGAATTTAAATAACGAAAGATATTATATAAAAATAAAAGTGTTAAAAATAAATTTAACGAAAAAACGCGGGATGTTACATTACCTACACCTTAAAAGAAATTTCAAATTTAGTGGGAAGTAGTAGTTGTTGTTTCTTCTTCGAAACCTTGCGTTGCAAATTCTACAGATATGTGAAGGTACTTCCTTGGGAATTTCAACGAACTTTGACAGTCGGGATTTTACGTTATTTTAAAGTTTGGTTTCACGATTTATAGTTTCAATCGGTCCTCTTATGAGGTGGAGTTTATCGTTGATAGTAAGTTCATCGAAGAGGATAACAAGTTCTTGTTTCGCAAGACACGCCTTTAAGTTTGATACACATAATGTAGGATGAACGGAATTTGTTTGAGTCGGAAGTTCTAAGCGGTAAGCAACGGGTATGATACACTCCAAGATTTCAAAAGGATCAGAATATCATGGATTTAGCTTTCTACTTTTTCCGAAACGGATTACACCTTTCCAAGGTGCGACTTTTATCGGCATAGCTCTTTTGGCAAATACGGGCCATCTTGAGCCTTCCTCGGATTGGAACGATTTTAACGGTTACTCCATGAATGAGTCCGGGTTCGGTGACTTGATTATCATTTACTTGGTTCTACAAAAGGAGGATGACATTTCCGGTCATATAAGATTTCAAAAGGTGTGACGTTAAGACTTGAATGATAACCATCGTTGTAAGAGAATTTGGTTAAAGGCAAAAACTTTTCTCAAGTATATTTGAAGTTGATAACATGAACTCGTGTTTATGGTTTCCAAGGTTCGAGTCGTACATTTTCTTTGTTCGTTGGTTCATGGATGACACGCGATACTTATGTCTAAACGTGGTCCCGAGACTTTTGTAAGGCACCCCGAAATCTAGAAGTGAAACGAAGATCTCGATCCAAAACGAGGTACATTTCCTTAAGATATATTTTGAACAAGTTTTTGTTTCTCAAGAATTTCACGCCGCGGAAGATTTATCGGTTTTCGAAAACGTTCGTTAGAGCAAGTTTCTTATCGGTTTCTAAAAAAAAGTTCGTTAGGACTATTCACCCTCGTGGTGAATACTAGTATAATGTGAAGAGTCTCTCTCTCCACTGAGAATGTAGATAAAAGATTTCCTTATACGGGAGTACGAGCGTGATGCGATAGAAGTTTCCACCTCAATGTGAGCATAACAAGCATATTGTAGTTCGTCGATAAAACTGTGAGAAAACGAGATGGTATACACATATAGCATATGGTTGAAGTTGAAGGAATTTGTCATTCATTCGGAAGCATAAGTATGGTTCGATATTAATCGACGACGTGTCCTGGGTATGGTTGTTATTAGTATTCTCGGAGTTGTCGGATGTTCTAACAAGAAAAATGAAGTCATGTACAAGGCACATGGTGGTGATTAGGTTGATCGAGTCCAACCACCATCACGTGTCATTAGAACTTTGGTATGATTTACCGTAATATAACCACGTTGATCGAGTGTCGTTATATTACGCTAACTCATACCTCCATTCCCACATCACTCCATAGAATCAAGTTCGTGTAACCGTGAAGATCTAAAATGAACAAAGTGTAACGGCATCTCTAACGTGACTCGTATTGAATCGAAAGAATTAGTGCAACTCTAAAGAAGCGTTCCCCGAGAGAAGTGTATAAATGATTGTTCACGTCAATGCGGTTCGAGTCAAACGATAATGTATTTAGGTATGAAAAGAGTAACGAATCATGATAACGAGTAGTACGCAACCGTAGTGATAAGTAGTGATGACGATACTCACCTAGAGTAGTGATGGCAGTAACAAGAAGTGGTAGATAGTAAGGAACACCGGTGTGACACCGATAGTAAGTTAAAACGGTGGCGAATAACAACCTGGGAGACAGAGTTCCCGAACAAGTGTGACTAATGAAGTCATCGTCATCCTTACGCGTATGAATCTTGAATTTACGTGTGTTACCAGAAAGTGGCACAATACGGATTCGTAAGATGAAAACTTGGTACCATTATGGAGTTCACCTAAGAAAGATTCAAGTATATATGCACAAGTAGTCAAGTAAGTGCTATCTATAGCAAATGCAAGTTAGGAAGCAATGATTAACTATCTGGTTGTAGTCTAGATTCACTAATGCGTCCTAACGACTCTGTCAGACACACTAATGCACATCCTAGTTCCCTACAACCAACGCTCTGATACCATCTATAGCGACCCGTCTAAATCGTCATTGACGGCGCCGCTAACTTAGGTCCCGTTACGTGGTCGTAGTCCCTATATGAGACTCGTTTGACCAAAATTATGTCGCGTTCTTTTGAAACGTATCATGCTTACAAAGTTTAGTTTACAAAACCGTTCGACAACAATTTTAAGTTTACAAAAGTTACAAAGTGTAAATGAAATAACTTGCGACATAATATAAGTTGAAAATCATGGTTGCTATAAATAGTGTAAGTATGTAAACATTTGTTTGAATCCAAAGGTGCTATCACTAGCGTATGCATGTATGCTTGACTCCAATCAAAGTAATCAAAGTGTGCGGAAGCATATATCAATTAGCCAAGTATAAACCTGAGAAAACATGTAGAAAACTGTCAACGAAAAACGTTGGTGAGATCATAAATGTATTTGTAAAAGTATGTTTTTAAATCACAAGGTTTAGTATCAAAGCGTATACATCTACAAAGATGTGTTTGTATCAAAGCGTATACATCTCGAAAGATGTTGTTTGTAAACCATAAGATTTAGTATAAAGTAAATATCAAGCGTATACATCCTAAAAGATGTTGTCTGTATCACGAGCACCCAATTACCAAAACTTAACTGAATCTTACCTCTGCATAATAGTGTTAGAACCTACACTATATCCCGAAAATACGTTTCATCCATTAGATGAGGGTTCGTAAAACCCATATGGCCACACAACATAAGTTCTCGCTCACACCCTACAAGTGTAACTAATGGTAATTGGACTTGAGGATTTTCGTTCTAACTCGTATGTATCTTTGCTCTTGTATTCGTATTTGTGTTCAAAGTATGAAAGTATAAATCGTATAAAATGTATATAAAGTATATGTTTCTCAGCCCACGATTTAAAAGTATAAAAGTATTTGAAAGGGTGGGACTATGATCTCACCTCGAGTGCACGAGTATAAATGTACTTCACAAAGTAAACGCGTGCATGAAATTTGTTTAGCCTTGACCTAAACAAGTAAGTTGTATCAATTAACCGGTTACGACACAAGTTCGGGCGAAATGTGTTCGATTAGTCCTATGGCTCGTTACGACTCGAATAGTATATCATGTGAATCACGTTGTCAAGTTTCATGCAAGAATCAAGTATAAAAGAGGATTAGAACGATTGCATAAACGTTTGGTTAAGTTTAACTAAAAGTCAAATTCGATCAAGTCAAAGTCAACAAAAAGTCAACACGTTCGGGTCGGGTCCCGAACTATTTTTCTGTGCTAATTTTTCATATATAAGCATGTTAGAACAAGTTACATGTGAATCGGAGGTCCATAGTATAGCAGACATTTTGCGTGAAATTGAAAAGTGGGACAGATCCTGGAACACGGCAAACGCCGCGCCACGACCCAGGATTTCCGCGCCTTGGCAATGAACGTGAGCTGGTACCTGGTCTGCTGAATTTGTTCAAGTCTCGAAACAAAATACAATTAAACGCAACTTGCAAACCGTAAACACTTAGGACTCGTATCTTATATCGTTGGGAAGCTCTTTTGACAAGGAATACAACTAAGAACATATTATCAATCAAAACATGCATTTAAAATAATCAAATTCTCGTCAAATGTTCAATGATCGTTCATAATCAACGTTTCAAGTTTGTACAACGCATTTCATGATTCGGGCAACCAATTTACATGTATGATATGCCGTTTTAAAGGTAATGAAACATACATTACAACTATACATTTACAATTTACATTTCATGGCATTCGAAACATCAAAAGCTCGTTTTAAGTCTATCAAACCCTAACCAAAATCCACAAAAATCAATATTCATGTTTTTGAAGTTTTCTTAATCAACCTACGCATCAAAACGAAGCTAGTGATACTAGTAACACAATTAAAACATGAACTTTAACAATTTAACAACATTAACTCATCCAAAATGCAAGATTAAGCAAACTCATATCAAATGTTCAAACTAGTTACTCAAAACAACAAATCGAGTAAACAAATCATATATTCATGTTATACACGAGCCATAGACACTAACTAACACCATTTCAAGTCAAAAACACGAATTTAAAGAAATCTAGAGTTTTTATAAAGTTACCCAAACGAGGTGAAATTGGTACCAAAATGTAGAGGATGAAGAGAGGATCACGAAAATGTAATTTGTTTTGATGTTTGCTTCTTGATCCGGATTTAGATGATGATTTTGTGAGTTGGGTGTTTAAGTTCCAAAAATGGAAGTATGAAGAGAGAAAGAGGATAAAGAGATGAGAAGGTGGGTGGAAATGAATGGGTGGATGAGGTGGGTTGATTAGTTGACCTAGTCACTAGTTTGCCCACTTGGCAACCTCGGTCCCTCAAGTTTCGAAGCGGGTGCGTGAATTCGCCAAACGAATATTTTAAAAACGCTCGAGTAAACGAGTGATGTTATAATTAAATAACGGGAATATTATGAACGCTAGTCAACGGAAACTAGGAATTTAAATAACGAAAGATATTATATAAAAAAAAGTGTTAAAAATAAATTTAACGGAAAAACGCGGGATGTTACATACCTCGCAATGTAACCAAATGTAATGTATTCGTCCGGATGGATTAGGACGGGTCATTAGACTCCATCTACCTCAGCTTAAAATTTCGGGACGAAATTTTCTTTAACATGTGGGTAATGTAACGACCCTGGATTTCCCAACGTTTAATTATTAATAATTTATTATTAATGCTTGTGTTTTAATAAACGTGTTCTTATACGTGTTACTTGTTACCGTATTTAACTTTTCATGGCCCGATTTGTCTTTGTGACATACGTACTTTACACGAATAATATTTTCAAATATTATTTACATTCATGATTAATTAATATTGATCATTTTTAATTAACTAATGTTACTAGTAAATTACTTGGGCTTTGTTTATTTAATTTGTTACTTACTTGGACTTGGGCCTTTATTAATGTACATGGACTTGGAAGCCCACCCTACTCTCTTAATGGCTAGTTAGCCCACTTTTATGCAAGTATTACATTAAGGCTTAACTTAGATTAATTAGTGAATGAGGAATCTAGTTACAAGTATACTTACACCATTTTCCCATACCATTTAACTTTAATACCATTCTAAGCATACACCATTCTCCCATGTTGGAAAGTTAACTTTTGAACCTTCCCCTTTGAGCCTAGAACCGTCGGCCAAGAGTGTAGATGGGAGGAGTTCAAAAAAAAATTTGTGTTACTTATTCACTTGTATTACACTTCACTTTTACACACACATTCAAACACCACTTTTCTCTCAACTTTCTCTCATTTCTTTTCTCTCAAATATTGTAAGTAATATGAACTATTTCTGCTTCTTTCTTTTCTTTAAAAACCGAATCATAAACACATCATCATCATCATTACTTGTTCTTTGTTGTTGTTTAATTACTTGTAGTTGTTTGTTGTTGTTAAAGATCAAGTTCTATAACTTGTATCTTCATGTAATCTTGGTTACTTCCATCTTTTCTTTGATGAAGAACCAAGAACAAGAATCTAAACTTTCTAGTTTATGGTTCTACACTTAAATGTTTTAAAGATTTAAAGTTCATAAGTTTTAAAATCATACTTGTGTTCATGTTAGTAAACTTGAGGTTTACTTTCTTAAAGATCAAAGCCTTGGCTTGAATCTTTCTAAGTATGAACAATCATGAACTTATTACCTGTAGAATTAGTTTATCTCTTCATTTTATGTACTTTAAAGTTGTGATGTTGTTAAATTGGTCAAGTATTACTAGTTAATCTTGATCTCATATTTCTTGAAACTCAAAGTTAACTTTATAAGTTCAAGGACATGGAAGTTTAACTTTCTAGTTATAACTTCATATACTTATGTTGGATCTAAGTTTATATAACTTATGGTCTTCTAATTTTGTTGTAAATAAGAGCTTACAAGCTTACAAACATTTTACAAATTGAAAATCTAAGTTTCATAGCTTATGGTTTCATTAAAGTGTAGATCCAAGTTTTGTAACTTAGGATCTAGCTTAAGAACACTAGATCTAGACTTTCTAGTCTAGGATCTTTAAGATCTAGCTAAGATCTAAGTTCTATAACTTATGATCTTGTTTATTTAGTTTACTTTCAAGTTTGTAGCTTAATATTACTAGTAGAACTCATGTATGTGTCGGATCTATGATCTTGATGTAACTTTGGTTCATCAAACTACATACAACTCTTAAGTGAGTTGTGCTACATATCTTAGACTTACACTAGTGTTATGATGGTCAAACCTTGGTTAAGATGATGCAAACCCATCAACGAGTTGTACACTTGAAGCTATACGCATCAAGGATGAGAACCGTGATGAGCATCAAGCACCAAGAACCCACCGGAACACCTTTACTTACTATTTCTGGAACTGATCAGACTACCTTGGCTACGGTAAAGTTGATTTTCAGTTAGTTAGGTTCGAGTAGATGATTTTTCGTTTAGACCTCGTCTTAATCCGAGTTACGGTTTAAGATCTATGGCCTCCCGAAAGTCACTACACCCTTTCAACGTTGTGCTGAAATTTCTGACCTACTCGCACTTAAACCGTCACCACTGTAAAACGAAGACGAGTTTGGTTCTGGAAATTGGTCAGCCTCTAGGGAACTCATATACGGAGCCATGGCCACTGGTCTCACCTCATTTCAGTTTGTATAGTGGTCGTGGAAACTGATCGAAGTCAGCCTTTATTTCAAACCCTTGTCTTGACTTAAAACTTACTTTACACTTTTTGTTTAATGATGAATGATGATGATACTTAAGACCTAATTTACATACTTTTAGAACTTTGGGAACGATTTACTGACTTAGTAACTTTTGACTTAGGTTGAGGACCTTTCGGACCAACCACTTGCTTACTATTCCTGCGTATCGACTTTTACTACTTTCCACTGTGAGTTATAGCATCCCTTTTTACTTTAACTATTTTGGGAACTGAGAATACATGTGCATTTTACATTTTACATACTATACACGAGTACTTAAACTTTATATATGTGTGGGTTATACAACGGCATAAACTTTCCCCTTAGCTCGGTAACGTTTAGTCATTGGTCTTTGAACCGGTGAACGCGAATCTTAGATATGGATCCATAGGGTTTGACATCCCCACTCGGGCTAGTAGCGCTAGCATTTAACGGGTGTTTAATACTTCATAAACATATGCACTCGCCAAGTGTACTTTAAGGGGTTGTCATTTACGTTAAGTTAGTTACCAAGTGCCCACAGTTATACATATACTTTTCATAGTGTTTTGAAATGCTGTTGAAGCACTGAAATCTCGTGGCCTACCTTACATTACTGTTATACTTAAACTATAGCTCACCAACCTTTGTGTTAATATTTTTAAGCATGTTTTTCTCAGGTGCTTAAGGTTTGCTTGCTTCCGCTGTACTAGTCATGCTTTGTAGACACCCGCTGCGCTTATTAGATATGTCACCACATGAAACGTTTATTTTGCATTCAAAACTTTGTTATTTTTGAAACAATGTATTTGTAACGACCTATGGGTCACGTACTATTATTTTGCTTGCTATTCGTAGGAGCATACTTTTGGTTGTTAAACATTTGACGTTGGTTAAGATATCACCTATATTCATGAATGCAAACTTATTTTGAAACAGCATATAGTATTTGACCTTGTAATGATCCTGTTGTTGATGATTCGTACACGAAGGTTTTGTACGGGGCATCACAAAAACTACCATATGTATCCATTTAATTTAAAAATTCACTGTTGGTTGAATGTGGGTTAATACACTAAACAATAAACTTAAGTATGATTAACCAAAGTGTAATTAACCAAAGAATATGTTTTAATGATGACACATACATAAGCATAAGTGGTGACTGACATCTTAACATAAAACACGCAAGGTCACTAATCCATACTTTATCTTGCAAATGACCAAGTCAAACATAGGATTAAGAATGAAATTAAAAGTTTAGGAAAACACACGGTCGAGGTACGGTTGACCGCATAGTCAACCGTGAAACCCCAAACTGAATTGTAACGCAGTTTTGTGAAAACAAGTTGCACAGGCGCCACCACGGTCAATCGCAGTGCGACCGCAGTTTCTTCTGTCACCATTTTTGACCAAATAAAGTTTGACTAGTTCCCGACATCTATAATTCATGAAACCTTTCTAAATATGCATAGAATATATGCCCTCTCCGTACTCAATTGAGTTTTGGTCATAAAAACACTAATTGTGATTAATTACGCCTAATGACATCTTAATGACAAATTAACCAAGATTAGGCATAACACATAAGTGTTAATCAACAACTTGTGATCTTAATTCTTATCTAGATATATTTAGTACGATCATCAAGTGCCAACACACTTAAGCCAATGTCACTAGAACAATGATTGCTATTAGAAATGACTTAGTGATTAATTAAGGCTAAATGAAGAACAATGATCTCAAGGTTAAACTAGAAATGACTTGTAATCCTAAAATGCACTTAGATACATTTAGGATGGTCACCAAGTCCCAACTAGAGATTGATCTTCCCTTGTGCATGTGTTGGACATTAATGTGTGCTTACACATTAATCATGTAATGTGTTATATTGCACATTATACTTTTTAAGTACTTGAATTATAAGTTGTACAAGTATCTACATGATTGATCTTAGAATAACTATCTCTTGCTATGTGAGTATTACTTGCTACTTGCTAATATGCTTAATACTTATAAACTTGTCAACTTAATTAATATGTTTGCCATGTGCTCATTAGTTAGGATTCAAGTAACTAACCTACTCCAATAGATTAAGTGTAAAATGGTTCACAATGAAACTATAGTCAATTGTCTATTTGGTCTAGTCTAAGTAACTAAGTATGATTGCTTGATCAAGAATAACTTAACCTTAATGTCTCTACACACTTCATGATTATCTTATAGAGACATTATTCAATTAATCCCTAACTAAACTCAAATGAAACATGACTTCTGATTAATTGGAACTAGGGAGTTAATGATATAGTGACTAGCCTTTAGAATTGAACCAAGAGCATTAAAGTGACTAACTAATTCTTGACCAATCTGAAATTTCCCTAAATATCAATCAAGACACTTCTCCAAGAATGTTGGGTTTGCCACTTTTGGAATGATTAGTCACTTTCATGCAATAAGACCAAATCTCACACACTTAATGCATATAGTACTTGTATAGGATGTTTGGTTTCTTTTGCAGGTGCTAGAAGGAGTAAAGGTGCCAAAATGTGGTGTTCAAATCTGAGTCAAATGGCTATACAACGGATACCAATTTTGGACTGGATCACGCACGGTCGTACCACGGTCGACCGTGCAGGCGACCGTGTGTCAACGGCTATTTTTTTAATCCCACTATAAAAGGCAAACATTTAAGAGCATTTGAAGCTGACCCTCTTACACATTTAAAAGGCTTATCTCCAGTGATCACAAGTGCATCAATTACTACTCAAATGTGATCAAGCAAGAGAAGATTCTATGATCTTATAGATATAGAATTGGGTTGTTGTAAACTTACTAATTAAAATCATTTATCTTGTGAGTTTACTTAATGTAATGTATGTCCTAGTATTGTGTTAGGGTCATCATTGCAGAGAGTATGAGTCTTGTAACTTCAATTAGTGGAAGCATAGGCTAACTTAGTGATCTACTTCCTTAAAGGGACTTAGGAAGTTGATTAATCTCATTTGGAGATTAGTACTTGTCCAAGGTGAAGACAAGTTGATCTAGGTTAGAGTTGATCTTTCAAAGGGATAGAAAGATTAGGTTTGTTATCTACTAAAGAATATTGAAGACTTGTAAATCAAATCTCCACCGGTTTTGGAGAAAAGTGCTTAGTGAAGCAACAAATCCCGATTAGTGCAATCGGGGAGTGGATTAAGGTGGATTAGTTAACATCCACCCGAACCACTATAAATCCTTGTGTCTATGTTCTTTACATTACTTCATTTATCATTTTGAACATATACACTACACACATCAAGTTTGAGTTGAGTTGGTTGATCAAAGTAAAATCGAATTTGGTGATCAATCGAAAAAATGTTAAAAACGTATTAAGTAACTATTCACCCCCCTCTAGTTACTTACATTCACTAAAGCCAATTTTACACAATTTAATTCATATTTCATCTCTACTCCTATATACTAATATGATCATCAGAAAAACTACAGACATTTGTTCATACACACATGTCCTATTATTATAGTATATTCATACACACATTTGTTCATATAAAATCATAAGAAAAACTACCAAACAATTTTTAATACTAATTTTGTGGGAATGGTAACGTATTACTCTTATTAGTAAAATGATGTTATTACATAATTAGATTCAACCGATTTCTTAAATCTGATAGAACTCGAACAATTTTTTGTTGTTGCAACTACATGCAATATGAAACATATATGTATTTTATAGTCCCATTTTACTAACGAAACATACTAACATACTAGAAATACGTCATTTTTTAACAACTATGACTTATTGAAAATAGAGTACGGGCTCAAATTAACCACATTTAAGCTATTGGATCGACATGTCCCCTTAAACGCAACCACAAATATTGCTTGAAAATGTAGATCAAGCGTCATAAAATTAAAATAAGTGATTTATTTAAAACGGATTTTGAGTAGTCGTGCAACGATCGCGAAAGCGTCAAAATTCATTTTGTGCAAAAACTTGAGTCAATGATTCTCGGATCAACTCAAACGATGGGATATTTGGAAGAATTGGTGAAAGAAGCACCAGTCTTTGATAAGATGAATATTGATGTGTGAAAATTAAGATTTGAGTCTTATCTCAAATCTAAGGATTACTACTTGTGGAGAATAATCAAAGTAGGAGACTTTGTACCACAAGCTAGTTCAACACTAGTGAAGTCAACATTTCAAAACAATGATGTTTTGAAACAATTTGATGCAATTTCACTACTTCATGGAGTTCTTCCTAGTGAAGAAAGATTAAAGATAATCTCATGTGAAAGTACAAAAGAATGTTGGGACTCACTATGTTTTCAAGAAGATTTAAACTCTAAGAGTTTAAAGGGTAAAGGAATAGAGAAGGGTTCGGAAAGGGTTGGTGTTTTTCGAGCAAAAGGGTTGAATGAAAATGAAGACTTTTGCCTCATGAGCTCTTGGAATGACATGGATCAAGATGGTCAAAGTGAAGAAGAGGTTGAATCTCCATTCAAAGAAGATGATGTCTCAAGCATGGATTGCAATGAGGTACATGTACTATATCCTTCTAATTATGAAGAATTGTTAGATGATTACAAGACTATTAAATTTGTGTATGATAGTAGTCGTGACAAAGTAAAACTTTTGGAGAAAGAATTACACAAAGTTACACAACTTAACAAATTTCTAATTGACGAAAATAACACTTTGAAAAGAAAACTTGAAAGGATAACTATTTGTGATTCTTCAAGAGGTAAACATGAAATGAATGTATGTCACGACTCTAGCAAACACAAATCTTGTAATCAAAGTCCATTATCTATTATTAGGAAAATTGAAAACATGGGAAAAATGGACCAAGCTAGCAATTCCATGGTAGGGATAAGTAAAGGATTGGGTAATCTTAAAATCAATCAAAATCAATGATCAAAATGCTAATGAGAATAACCTTCTCAAAAGACTTTGTATAAAAGAAAGGTTTTTCTTACAAATGCAAATTGTTTTTGAAAAATGATTTTAAAAGATTAAGTGTAGGAAGCTTACTTTCCTTAGGATTGTGTGTTTATGTGAAAACATGTATTGCATGCTAAATACTAGGTTGATGCGTTTTGTGTATACTATGTGATTGAACATATATATATATATATATATATATATATATATATATATATATATATATATATATATATATATATATATATATATATATATATAGTATATTACGTGTCATTGATGATTAAAACATCGGGAGGATGTAATCATTCAATGTTAGGAAAAGAAAACTTGTCCTCAAGTATTCTATAGAACCTAAGAATCATCAAAATACGTTCGAAGAAAGAAGAAGTGAAGAAACGAGTGATCAGAAGGATCCACGGTAGCACCACGGTTGACCGTGTACTCGACCGCAGACACCTGTCCTGTTCGAGGAAAAATTTCTTCACGGCTAACACCACGGTCGATCGTGCTTCGACCGTGCATGGTCTGATTCAGTTTTAAATTGAACTAAAACCTCACTTTTATTTCTTTTTAACCTACTTCAAAACACACACTCCTACACACAGCTGAGGAGATCGACCGCACGAAGAAAAACGCGCATTCCTTCAATTTCAATTCCTACTTTCGGTATGATTAATTCTTGCTTTCCTAACATTCAATTGTGTTTGTATGATGAATTAGGGTTATGAAGAAACCCTAATTAGAATGAATCAAAACCTAAATTGATGCGAACAATTGAAATTGTTCCTAAAAGAACAATTTAGAAACGATTGTAGTAATGATTATCGTATATCTATGCATTGATTTAACATTGAATGATTCTAGGGTTCATTATACATCTAGGTTAGATTTTCATAGAAGCATTATTCATATAATATGAATGACATTGAGTGTAATAATGTTGAATGTCAAAACATGTGTTGATGATGATTTCAAAAATCTAAAACACATATGAAATTTGTGAAAATCTTGAATTAAAGTTTGATGATTTCTAAGTATTGATGATAATTAAAGTTTGCAAAACATGTTGCCTACAATTGAATTATGCACTTTGAATTAATTAAAAGTGTCAATGCGCAGAAAATGGCAAGAGAAAAAGGCAAGACTGTTGTAGCAAAAAGAAAAGACTCATATGATCCACCATCTGATCTTAAAGAGAGAATTGCCTACTGTGACGACCCGTCCTTATCCACCTGGACGAAGTCATCTACATTTGGTCCCCTTGCGATGATCGACTCCAAGTAATGTCCTTAAATTGAGCAAATGCACAGCGGAAGACTTAATTCGTACCTGAGAATAAACATGCTTTAAAGTGTCAACCAAAAGTTTGGTGAGTTCATAAGTTTATCATAACAATCATTTCAATATATTAATAGACCACAAGATTTCATAATTATAAACATAATACACTCGCGTGTATGTAAAGCATTCTAAGTGGTTGAGCACTTGGTAACCATACTTAACTATTAATCAACGTCGCATATTCCCTTTATTATGAAATCTTACTACACCGTACCAAGTGTAGCCTACAAAACGAAGTACTGTGCAACCGTTGAATACTGGTCGTCCAGTCCGGTTGGGGTTGTCAGGCCCGATAGATCTATCAACAGGATTCGCGTTTACAATACCCATGTAAATAGTAGTTACCAAGCTACAGGGAAATATGCCAGTGGTACAACTCAACGTAGAATATATTTTTAAGTACTTGTGTCTATTTTGTAAACATTTATAAAAGCAGCGCATGTATTCTCAGCCCAAAAATATATATTGCAAAAGCAATTAAAAAGGGAGCAAATGAAACTCACCTAATGTATTTTGTAGTAAAAATACATAAGACGACATTGAACAAGTATAGGGTTGGTCTCGGACTCACGAACCTATATCATTTATATATATTAACACATATAATCGTAACCAAATAATTTATTTATTAATTGTTATTTTAGTAACTTATATGTTTCATTAATAACTTAATTATCTATATTTATTTTATATACTTTTGATAAATAATTAGTATTTATCACAAAAATATCACTTTAGTTATGTTATATGTAATAAACATATTTTTCCTATAGATATAATATTTATTTAGTAAAATAATAATAATAATCTTAGTAGTGATAATGAAAATAATAACTTTGATAATAATATGATAATGTAAATAAAATTATATAAAAATCATGTTAATGAAAATAATAATAATGATAGTCTTAATAATAATGATAATGATAATACATAATAATTTTAATACTAATAATAATCATAATGATAAGTAAAAGGTTAATACTTATAATAATATTAATATTGATATTGATAAAAATAATAACAATTCTAATGATAGTAATAATGTTATTTTTTAATATTAATGATAATAACAATAATAACAATAATAATAATAATAATGAAATAATAATAATAAGAGAATTAGTAATAACTACCTCAAAGAAATAATCCTTAAAAAAATTGCCCAAGGTCGGGTTTGAACCCGCGACCTTCCGCTAACTAGACAAACACCCACAAACACTCCTAACCACCCAAGCTATTTCGTTTTTCTGATTTAATTAACAAACCAACACTCTATAACCCATTCTTCTGTCTCTCTTCTTCTTCATACTCGTCATCATCATCTTAATTATCACATACATCACCGTCATCATCACAGTTAATTAATAAGAACAGGCTCGAACAGTTTATGTCGTCCTCCAGTATTTTCTCATCATCAAGGTAGTGTCGTATAAGATCACAGAAGTATTAATCCAAATTTACGGCCCACTTAGAGATTAATAGTCCATGAAACATTTTAATCTAGCCCAAGATGATAATTAATTTTTAACTAGCCCAAGTACTACATTAACCAAGTCCATTCAGATTAAGTTTAGGTATCGTGAAAATAGCTGGAAAGCTATATCATTGAGTGGGGTTCGTTCTTAATCATGAACGGAAGGAGATAACAATATCTATCATCATTCATAATCATCGTTTCTCTCTTTTTAATTATACCCCATCGTTCTTCTTTTCCCCATCCTTTATCGTTTTAATTGTATCAATCGTGGGTTTTTGAGTCACTTTAACATATTCAATTTAACTGGGTGGATTTGGCTTACGGTTCATCCCAAAAGAAAAGAAATCATCATCGTTACTGTTAATGGAAAGCAAAAGCAATAACAGAATTCGATCGTGGTGATCTTGATGATTCGAGGGTTGAAACAGAAGGAAAGACAACAGGATGTGATGGGTTGCAGTGGCGTTGGAAGATGGTTTTGGTGATTTGGTGATCGACATATAAGAGAGCCGAAGATGATGAGGTTTCTTGGGTTGGTGTTACTTGACAGATACAATAGCAAGCGTGGGGTGGTGGTGTGGTTCTCGAGTATGCAGCATAACAGAAAGTGATCAGGTTGCAGTTTGTATCGAACAAGAAAACAGAAATAGAAGGTTCAATCAACGTTTTGCAAATTGTTCTTAATGGTGGTGATTGTAGTAGGGTTGTTGAACCGGCTGTGATTGTAGAAATAGATAATATTTAGCGAGAGGGAGAGAGAAGAGAGAGAGGAGGGGAAGGTGAAGGTGGTACTTGGTCGAATACCAACTGCAAACAGTAGCAATACATCGAGTAATTCCGGTATCTACAGTTCGCATGGTGGTTGTTCATGGAAGAGGTCACGGTGGTTCGTTGGTAGAGTGATTGTCAATGATGGTGATGGTTGATTATAATCGAACGTAAACAGGAAGGTGGTAGTAGGGTTGTTGTTGTAGGCGTTTGAAGATGGTGAGAGTTCACGAAGAAGAAAAAGCTAAGGTGGTTCATGGTTGTGCCGGGTGTTTGATTATAGAAGCTAGAAGAAGTATGTTGAGGTGTTTACAAGGGTGGTTTGGTGCTCAATTTAAATGATAGAAAAAGGTGGGTTTACTTGAGGATAGAAACACAGATATATAGAGTTTGAGATAAAATAAACTTGATAATGATAGATACAGACTTCGTTCAATTGAGGGATTAATTTCAACAATCAGTTACAGTATTTACTAATCAAATACAGTGAAAAGTGATATATAATCGAATGTTTGATTCTTTCATGCTTGTACATATTTATTTTATTAATAATAATAATATTAATATTAATAATAATATTACAATACTAATAATAATAATAAGAAATATATTATGGAGGATACCATTAATTACAATTATATCAATAATAATATAACAATTTATTTATATATGCATATTTTCATATTACTATTACATATATATTTTTAATATTGAAAGTGATTATTATTTTACTACAACAATATAATTTATAATTACTTGTTATATTAATTATTAATATTAATTAAAGTTATAATTTTACTACTAGTTATAGTGATAATGATATTAACAATGATATTAATAACATTAATAAATATAACAAATCAGATATATCAAGTTCAATATCATAATTTTTGTATAAAATCATGTATATATGTATATATATATATATTTATATATATATATGCATAAATATTTATTTTAAAAGCAACTTAATTATTTGGTATACCATTTTACCTAATCAACTAAAATGATTAATTTATATTTTAAAATTTTAACTCGTTACATCTACTTACATTTATATACATATACATATTTATTTACAAACAATAGTTCGTGAATCGTCGGGAATAGTCAAAAGTTAACTGAATCCATGTAAACAGTTCAAAGATTTTCAGACTCCACATTACAGACTTTACTTATCGTGTCGGAATAATATAAAGATTAAAGTTTAAATTTGGTCGGAAATTTCCGGGTCATTACAGTACCTACCCGTTAAAGAAATTTCGTCCCCGAAATTTGATAGAGGTCGTTATGGATAGTAATGAGAATGTTTTCATGACGACTATAAGTTGATAAAATAGAGTTTAATCATTACCGAGTAGTATAGATAAAACAATTCGATCATGTGAAGCGTACTAGTGAAGCTATCACAAAAGAGTGAAATGAGTAAATAAGGGTTCGTCTTAATTGGTGACACAGTCATGGTTGATTTCCAGAATTCTTGGAATTTAAAGAAATCTTCTAATCAGAAAGAAAATGTAATCGCACGATTTATTAGCAAACTATTGGAATTACGGAAGAACTGAAATATCAAAGAAATATTTTCTGGATATGTTTAGAGGTTAAATAGAATGAAAGAGTTGTGTAACATGGCACATGATAATGGTACTGAGAATCATCACGTTTCATTAGAAACTCAGCATGACTTACTGTAATATAATCACGTTGGCCTGACGTCATTATATTATACTAACTCATGCTTCAATTCCCAACACTTCTCTAAGAAATCATTCATAATTCAATCTCGAATTTTAAAGAACTTGAGAAACTAAAATAGTTTCCTTTGTGATGTAACATAGATAGCACGAAGAGATAGATAATTTCGAATAAAGATATTTATGAAGGTATCTTCAGAAATATATAAGATATTTATAACTAAAGATTCGATGATATCTTAGAATTTAAAATATTTAAGATCAGAGGATGATGAAGAAATTCGTCCACAAGGATTTAGACTAATTAAGGAGCTAGAGATTTCGTCAGATACTGAATCGTCTGTATTCATTAAGTACAGGTTTAATCCTGGTGATTTCTCTACAGACTCCTTCATGGTGTGCTCAATCCAATTTTTCAGTACCAAATTTTCTATCGAGCGTTCCTAACACTTCCTTCTTTATCATCAACTTTTGGCCATTAAGACCATCTACAACATGCTTCTTCGTCAGCCTTTTCAAAGTTAACGGATCTGGGTCATCGGTTATCAAACCGAGGTGGTTTCAGGAGAATTATGTTTTTAGATGATTAAACGCTGATGGTAATATGGTGGAATATAAAAGGTTCCACAGTAACAATAAAGAGTACGCATATATATCAAGGTTATAATAAGGTTGTTTCGGATGAAAAGTCGGAGTTGACTTGCTGAAGCTGTGACAAAATTTTGCTACTTTGAAAGAGATTACCAAATTATTTTGGGTAATAATAACACTAAAGGAATTAACACAGCTACGTGTTAAACGTTTACTCAGTTTCCGAGAGTTTTTCAAGTGCATAACTATATGCATCAATCTTTTCTTTCGTAGATGAAGTGCGGCTGGTTCATCCTCTCGATCGAGGTGTTTTCAAGAATTATGAAATGTTTGAACGCAGATTGGAATCGTCAAGATACAAATGAGGTTTAAGATGAAATCAAGTGGCAAACTTGAAGATTTGTTTAGTTTCATATGTTATAATTAATATTTTAATTCATTTTTTTAATTGTCCAATGTTGATAGTCCCAATCGATAGTCTACAGTTAACAGTCCAATAATTCATATATAATTTAATTTATAATATTTGAATTAATTAATAAGTATCGTGACCCGTGTACATGTCTCAGACTCGATCACAACTCAAAGTATATATATTATTTGAGAATCAACCTCAACCCTGTATAGCTAACTCCCGCATTACTGCATATAGAGTGTCTATGGTTATTCCAAATAATATATATAGATGCGTCGATATGATATGTCAAAACCTTGTATACGTGTCCCGATATTTAAAGAGCGTAAAATAAATAACAGAAATTAAATGACGATAAATTAAATGCGTAAAGTAAATAACAGAAATTAAATGACGATAAATAAAATTGCGATAATTAAATTGCGATAAATAAAATGTAATCAGTTAGCTAGGAACAGTTAGCTGGAACAGTTAGCGTGGATTCTTAACAAAATTTCAATTAGTTAATATGTTTGTTTCTAACAAATTTTATTTTGTCCAATGTTTTCTTCATTATGCCACTTGTTGGATTCTGATAGGTCAAAATCCAAATATGAAATTTAAATGGAAATGGTTATTCTGTGATGAACTGATACGTATATCGGTGGTTGTAAATAGGATAGTAAATGACTGTTGAATCAGCTTTGACGAATGTACAGTGTAACTTATTAAGGTGAAATCTAAATATTCCTCAGGTATTACCTACCCGTTAAAATATTTTCACCATTAACAGTTCGTACAAAAGAAATTTTAATTACAATCTTTATGAAAACATATATACGTATATATTTTCTTCAGATGTAATCATGGATTTAATGAGTTAATATGACATTAATCTCATTTGATTTACCGTTAGAACTAGAATACATAATCTCTAAAACATTAGAGATTACATAATCACTATGTCGAACTAAGATAAATGATGTAGAACGTCATGTAGAACGATGATTATACTCGAGGTACAGAATGAAATGTCGAAGCTGGTGACGCGGATGTTGTTCTTGGTGGTACTAGTGCTGTTGGTGCTGAGGCTGGTGATGTTACTGGTGTTGATGATACTGCTAGTGCTTGCAAATTGTGTACCGTGCTCTCTAAAGTTAACACCCGAGCTCGGAGTTCTTTAACTTCTTCTACTAACCCTGGTTGGTTATCAGTGTGAGGTAGAGGTCGGATATCTTCTCTAGTTCCATTAATGGTAGCCTCAAGACGAAAAATTCTTGCAAAAAGGGTATAAACGGTGTTGCGAACAGGTTCGCCGGTGAGCGGGTCGAGCACTCCGACGTTAGGTGGTAAGTTCGGCTCGTGATATGGAGTACCTTCTTCATTTCTCCATAGGGTAAGTATTTCGCGAACCCATCCCCACTTTCTAAAGAAATCACGGTAGTTGGTCGGTTGGTGCGCTCCCGTCACGCTATCTTCGGAGTAAGAAGAACTTGGTCGATTCGTAGAGGCCATCGTACGCGATCACAGAAAAGATTTTTGGTATGAAAAGCTTAGTGAAAAGCTTAGTGACAGCAAATGATAGTTGGATGGTATTCTCAATGCATAATATGCCTAGATATATATAGTACCAGGATCCCTTAAATTACGGAGAAATTTACGGAAGATATCAGGCAAAGTTTACCATAATAGATACACTAAGATATAAATTTGTCTATACACTATCTATGCAATAAAGGCAGTAAGGCATGTCTAGACTTAGGAATGATTAGCAGGAAATTTTCCACTAGGAATGATATACAATACTTATAATATGCAGCTAAGGTCGAAGTCCAGACTCGCTAATGCATCCTAACAACTATCAATTAGACACACTAATGCAAGACCTGGTTCGCTAGGACCAACGCTCTGATACCACCTGTGACGACCCGTCCTTATCCACCTGGACGAAGTCATCTACATTTGGTCCCCTTGCGATGATCGACTCCAAGTAATGTCCTTAAATTGAGCAAATGCACAGCGGAAGACTTAATTCGTACCTGAGAATAAACATGCTTTAAAGTGTCAACCAAAAGGTTGGTGAGTTCATAAGTTTATCATAACAATCATTTCAATATATTAATAGACCACAAGATTTCATAATTATAAACATAATACTCTCGCGTGTATGTAAAGCATTCTAAGTGGTTGAGCACTTGGTAACCATACTTAACTATTAATCAACGTCGCATATTCCCTTTATTATGAAATCTTACTACACCGTACCAAGTGTAGCCTACAAAACGAAGTACTGTGCAACCGTTGAATACTGGTCGTCCAGTCCGGTTGGGGTTGTCAGGCCCGATAGATCTATCAACAGGATTCGCGTTATAATACCCATGTAAATAGTAGTTACCAAGCTACAGGGAAATATGCCAGTGGTACAACTCAACGTAGAATATATTTTTAAGTACTTGTGTCTATTTTGTAAACATTTATAAAAGCAGCGCATGTATTCTCAGCCCAAAAATATATATTGCAAAAGCAATTAAAAAGGGAGCAAATGAAACTCACCTAATGTATTTTGTAGTAAAAATACATAAGACGACATTGAACAAGTATAGGGTTGGTCTCGGACTCACGAACCTATATCATTTATATATATTAACACATATAATCGTAACCAAATAATTTATTTATTAATTGTTATTTTAGTAACTTATATGTTTCATTAATAACTTAATTATCTATATTTATTTTATATACTTTTGATAAATAATTAGTATTTATCACAAAAATATCACTTTAGTTATGTTATATGTAATAAACATATTTTTCCTATAGATATAATATTTATTTAGTAAAATAATAATAATAATCTTAGTAGTGATAATGAAAATAATAACTTTGATAATAATATGATAATGTAAATAAAATTATATAAAAATCATGTTAATGAAAATAATAATAATGATAGTCTTAATAATAATGATAATGATAATACATAATAATTTTAATACTAATAATAATCATAATGATAAGTAAAAGGTTAATACTTATAATAATATTAATATTGATATTGATAAAAATAATAACAATTCTAATGATAGTAATAATGTTATTTTTTAATATTAATGATAATAACAATAATAACAATAATAATAATAATAATGAAATAATAATAATAAGAGAATTAGTAATAACTACCTCAAAGAAATAATCCTTAAAAAAATTGCCCAAGTCCGGGTTTGAACCCGCGACCTTCCGCTAACTAGACAAACACCCACAAACACTCCTAACCACCCAAGCTATTTCGTTTTTCTGATTTAATTAACAAACCAACACTCTATAACCCATTCTTCTGTCTCTCTTCTTCTTCATACTCGTCATCATCATCTTAATTATCACATACATCACCGTCATCATCACAGTTAATTAATAAGAACAGGCTCGAACAGTTTATGTCGTCCTCCAGTATTTTCTCATCATCAAGGTAGTGTCGTATAAGATCACAGAAGTATTAATCCAAATTTACGGCCCACTTAGAGATTAATAGTCCATGAAACATTTTAATCTAGCCCAAGATGATAATTAATTTTTAACTATCCCAAGTACTACATTAACCAAGTCCATTCAGATTAAGTTTAGGTATCGTGAAAACAGCTGGAAAGCTATATCATTGAGTGGGGTTCGTTCTTAATCATGAACGGAAGGAGATAACAATATCTATCATCATTCATAATCATCGTTTCTTTCTTTTTAATTATACCCCATCGTTCTTCTTTTCCCCATCCTTTATCGTTTTAATTGTATCAATCGTGGGTTTTTGAGTCACTTTAACATATTCAATTTAACTGGGTGGATTTGGCTTACGGTTCATCCCAAAAGAAAAGAAATCATCATCGTTACTGTTAACGGAAAGCAAAAGCAATAACAGAATTCGATCGTGGTGATCTTGATGATTCGAGGGTTGAAACAGAAGGAAAGACAACAGGATGTGATGGGTTGCAGTGGCGTTGGAAGATGGTTTTGGTGATTTGGTGATCGACATATAAGAGAGCCGAAGATGATGAGGTTTCTTGGGTTGGTGTTACTTGACAGATACAATAGCAAGCGTGGGGTGGTGGTGTGGTTCTCGAGTATGCAGCATAACAGAAAGTGATCAGGTTGCAGTTTGTATCGAACAAGAAAACAGAAATAGAAGGTTCAATCAACGTTTTGCAAATTGTTCTTAATGGTGGTGATTGTAGTAGGGTTGTTGAACCGGCTGTGATTGTAGAAATAGATAATATTTAGTGAGAGGGAGAGAGAAGAGAGAGAGGAGGGGAAGGTGAAGGTGGTACTTGGTCGAATACCAACTGCAAACAGTAGCAATACATCGAGTAATTCTGGTATCTACAGTTCGCATGGTGGTTGTTCATGGAAGAGGTCACGGTGGTTCGTTGGTAGAGTGATTGTCAATGATGGTGATGGTTGATTATAATCGAACGTAAACAGGAAGGTGGTAGTAGGGTTGTTGTTGTAGGCGTTTGAAGATGGTGAGAGTTCACGAAGAAGAAAAAGCTAAGGTGGTTCATGGTTGTGCCGGGTGTTCGATTATAGAAGCTAGAAGAAGTATGTTGAGGTGTTTACAAGGGTGGTTTGGTGCTCAATTTAAATGATAGACAAAGGTGGGTTTACTTGAGGATAGAAACACAGATATATAGAGTTTGAGATAAAATAAACTTGATAATGATAGATACAGACTTCGTTCAATTGAGGGATTAATTTCAACAATCAGTTACAGTATTTACTAATCAAATACAGTGAAAAGTGATATATAATCGAATGTTTGATTCTTTCATGCTTGTACATATTTATTTTATTAATAATAATAATATTAATATTAATAATAATATTACAATACTAATAATAATAATAAGAAATATATTATGGAGGATACCATTAATTACAATTATATCAATAATAATATAACAATTTATTTATATATGCATATTTTCATATTACTATTACATATATATTTTTAATATTGAAAGTGATTATTATTTTACTACAACAATATAATTTATAATTACTTGTTATATTAATTATTAATATTAATTAAAGTTATAATTTTACTACTAGTTATAGTGATAATGATATTAACAATGATATTAATAACATTAATAAATATAACAAATCAGATATATCAAGTTCAATATCATAATTTTTGTATAAAATCATGTATATATGTATATATATATTTATATATATATATGTATAAATATTTATTTTAAAAGCAACTTAATTATTTGGTATACCATTTTACCTAATCAACTAAAATGATTAATTTATATTTTAAAATTTTAACTCGTTACATCTACTTACATTTATATACATATACATATTTATTTACAAACAATAGTTCGTGAATCGTCGGGAATAGTCAAAAGTTAACTGAATCCATGTAAACAGTTCAAAGATTTTAAGACTCCACATTACAGACTTTACTTATCGTGTCGGAATAATATAAAGATTAAAGTTTAAATTTGGTCGGAAATTTCCGGGTCATTACACCTACAACATTGAATTTCTAACAGGCAGAAAAATTTCCGAAGGAAGAAGAGTTGCTCACACTGAAATGCCTGAGCTTGTAAGGTAGTTTGAAAAACTCAAATGGAAATCCCTTCTCACTCTAAAAGGTCCAATCTATCCCTCACTAATTCGAGAGTTTTACGCTAATTTCAACTTTGTGAATGATGAAGTATTCTTCAATCTTTTGGGTGTTAATTATCGTTATTCACTCAAGGATTTCGGGATCATGTTGGATGTTCCCACTGAGGGAGAAACGTTTTACAACAGGCAACATGATCTTTTGAATCTTCCTGACTTCATTTCAGAGAAAACTCCTCTAATCGATACACTATGCAAAAATGATGCTCCAAGAGCTGAAATCGAGAAGTCTGGTGTACAAGGGAAACACCTTCGCCATGAATATGACACTTGGAACAAAGTCATCATCCATAACATCTATTGCAAATCTGGTAATCATGCAAATATCCATGCCACTCAATTTGCTCTGATGTGGTGCCTAGAAAATGAGATCGAAGTAAACATGGCATATCTCATGGCATCAAGGATGAACGGAACTGTTACGGAAACCACTCGTGCATTACCCTATGGACTACACCTCAATAAAGTGTTTGATTATTTGGGTGTCACGAGTGATAACTTTCATCAACCTACACTTTCCATATTCAAAGGACCAAAGACCTCAGAAGTAATCACCCGAAAATGAAAAAAGACGTCTGGTGAAGCAGGGATGATAATGCTAAAAACGAACATATATTTAATAGCATTATCCCTCAAGGAAGACAAGCTTTTAGTTGCAATTGTTCTATTTACAAGTGATATTCGTTTAAATAATAAAAGGTGAAGACAAAAGACAGATTCGACGAATTGAAGACGCAAACGACCAAAAAGCTCAAAAATACAAAGTAAAATCAAAGTGGTTCCAATTATTGATGAGAAACGTCTAAAAATTACAAGAGTACAAGACGCGAAACGCAAAATACAAGATATTAAATTGTACGCAAGGACGTTCAAAAATTCGGAACCGGGACCAGAGACAACTCTCAACGCTCGACGCAACGGACTAAAAATTACAAGTCAACTATGCACATAAATATAATATAATATTTAAATAATTCTTAAAATTATTTATATATTATATATATATATATATATTTATATACATCGTCGACAGAATGCAAACAAAGACATGTGACCTGGAAAAGCTGGCCATGCGATCGCATGGCCTGGAAGAACAAATTCCATGCGATCGCATGGCAGTAGGTGGCAGGCCACACCCCTATAAATTCGCAGTTTTGGTTGATCATATATCCATCATCCATCTCTCTATCTATCACGTATATATATATATATATATATATATATATATATATATATATATATATATATATATATATATATATATATATATATATATATATATATATTTATATTTTAATTTTAATTTTAATTTTAAATTCTAATAATAAGGGTATGTTAAAAAACCCAAAAATCTTTACTTTTAAAACCACGCTTTGAATTGACAAATTTTAAAATTTTGTCGAGGGACGGACTAGGACAACGATCCGAAACGCCCTCATCCTAAAAAGAAACAAAATTTTAATTTTTATTTAATTATATGTTTTAATAAGTATAAGGTTTTTATAATAAAAAAAAGGAAAAAGTACTGTACCCGAACCCCATGCGATCGCATGGGGTTTGCACTGCAACACCATGCGATCGCATGGAGCTAGAATCCAGGCCAAAAACATAAAACCCAGCGAGCTGTGTTCTGTCTCCACACTTACACACACATATGCACACGAACACACACTCAAATCCTCACCAAAAATCACCAAATTTCACCGTAATTCGTCAAATTTCTTGCTCTAATCATGCCTAGGTTCGGATTCTTCAACAAAAAGAAAACCGATACTGCTGGTGCTTCATCATCATCTAGACAACCACAACAAGAACCTGGACCAGAATATGAGCCGCAATACGAGCCAGAACCCGAACAAGAACCACAACAGGAACAACAACATTAGCCTGATCAACATGTACCTTATTATGATCCGCTACAATTTTTTGATGCTTTCACAGTATTTCTGATACATCCGCCAGTAGAATACCTAACAATTCCTGAACATACATTGCATCCTAATCTGAGATTCGATAGAAGCTGGAGAGATTACCCGGCATATCAAAGTAATAAATTCAAATTAGTAACGAAAGATGTAGAGGTGTCTAGGGTAATTGATTGGAATCCTTTGGAAATGGTACATCTAGCTGACCGTGTTAGACTGCTACTGATTCAAAGGTATGGCAGTTCTTCTTTTACCGATTGGGAACATCTATTCACCATTCGTAGACCTGTATATAAGGAATGGTGTGTTGAGCTGATGAGTACTATAGCGTTAAATGTAGATGTAGATATATTAGATGATAGAAGTTTTCTTAGATTTATACTTGGCCGTAGGATGTACAGGATGTCCATGCTGGACATGGCCAGGGCTTTGCAGATATATACGCCCGCTGAATTACTACTACCCGATTGTATTAATTTGATTTATCGTGGTGAAAGGGTAGATAGGAATTTTGATGCGAACGCCGTCTGGAGGCGTATGTCAGATTATAATGTTTTTACGCGGGCAGGAACACATACCTACTTACATATTAACAGAGCCGAGCTTCGTATAATTCATAGATTTTTAGCTAACTCGATTACACAGAGAGGTCACAACAAGGAAAAATTGACCTTACATGATTTATTTTACCTAAAGTGTATTCGAGACCCAAGAGGCTTTGTTAATATCCCTTACTGTGTTGGTTTTTATTTATCTAAAATGGTGGAAGGAATACAGGAAGGGGGGATAATTGGAGGAGGTATTTTTGTTACTCTCATTGGAGAGTATTTAGGTGTAGATAGGGACCAAGGGGGTCCACTTTTGGTATGTAGAGAACAGGTTGAGCCTTTAGGATTGAAGGTTTATGCGGGTGCTAAGGTATTAAAGAGTAGACGCAATCAGGCAATACCCTATGAAGGTAGTCATCCTCAGGTAGAGAGAGGTTCAGACGAGGAAATGGAGGAAGCGGATGACATTAGGGATGTCATTCGGGAGGCTACGACTGATGTCTACCAGCGTGTAGATGAGGTAGACATGAAAAATGCTGAGACATTTCGTCGGATGGAGCAGTGGCAAGCCCGGAATGATTACGAGCATTCCAGGCAATGACAGCATGATAGATGGGACTATCATCAGCGTCAGATTATGAGTCGGCTGTCACCTCAGGAGCACTACGTCCCGACCCAACCAACTTACTATCCTCCACACCAGCCCGAGATAAGACCGCCATTTACTCTCTAGGACCCTAACCAGGCATACCAGTACACCTATCACCAACCATGGTACCCGGACGACGACATGAACTGGAACCCCTATCCAGATTGATTTAGTTCCGGTTGGTAATTTATATGATTTTTAATTTTTATTATTTTTATTTATTTATGTTTAAACATATGATATTTTGATACTTTTATTGTAATGTTTAATATTTTTATTTGTTGTACTAATATTTCATATTTGATTTGAAAGTGGGATTTAAAGTCCCATTTCAAATTACTATGCATATTTATATTTGTATGTATGTATATTGTCAATTGTACACAACAGGGTAAAACAGCGCATTTTCAAAGACTGGCATTAAGTTCAGCAAAAGCTACTGATTTTGACGACAAAACGAAAAACAAATGTGATGTAACAACAAGACGGAATGAACAAATGATATGCACCATTTGTCATTCTGCAAACAAACGCCAATATGTTTGAAAACTTTGGTAAAATTTAATCATTTTTCTACGCGAATCACCCTCAATAATTTAAATTGTTAATGATTTCTTGCAAATGAGGGCATTGCAAGATCTTAAGTGTGGGAAGAGGTTAAATTCTTTCGGATTTTAAAAATTTTTAATTTAAACACTTGGTTACCATTAAAAAAAATACTAGTAACGCAGTAGTTATATTAGAATCTAGTGCTCTCTGATAATAAAGAATAGCCCTAGTCTTATATACTGACTACCCAATTCTAGTAAAATTTTTCAAAATTTTCAATTAAATGAATTCAAAATCATGTTTATACATATTTATGAACGATAAAACTAGGTGTCAACACCGAAATTATTGTTACCTCAGAAAGGACATAAATTGAGAAACAAACCAAAATGTTAGAATTCATTTAAAATGGAATAGAGGACAATAAAAAGGAAAATAAAAGCCAAGTGTGGGAAAAATTTACCAAGTTATTTAAAAACATATATCATATATTTTTGTACAAATAATTGAAGATACTTTTGTTTTGGACAAAATTAACCGTTTTACCCGGAAAACTGTAATATATTTGAAAGAAAGATGGATCTACACGATGAATCAATTTCATCATTAAAAGGAAGTAAAGTCTTCCGAAAAAGAAACGCGCTTCTTGATTTAGGTCAGGAAGTTGTCGTCCAGACCAGTTGTAGAGTCTACGAAAAACCTTGAAAAGTTTTCTCGAAAATCAGCTGGAAATCCACGGACCTCAGCATCAAACAGGGTCGCCAAGTGGTCAGACTTATCCTAACCATGAGAGGATCTGTCTCGTAAAATGGGGAGGACGCCGTGCAAATTAGCTTGATAAGACTAATGAATCAGATCTCCAGAAAGGATAATCTCCTTGAAGATCAAAAATCAGCTTTTAAGACTGATATTACTCAATCCTAGAGATTGACCTTAAAGATTGAGAATTACAAACTCATGGAATTCGATGATATCTAAACTCGAGCTTGAACGAGAAAATATTTTAATCAAAATTACAAACCGATTTGTTTTCTGAAAACCCATTTTCAGTGCGTTCATTATCATTGAACGTAAAATCCTAGGAATTCACCTGGAATTCATTAGGTCACCTGAACCAAATCGGGTGTCAACCGTAAGAACGGTGGTTGCATAGCATGGTCAAAGACAGGACCTTGTGCCAGACCGAAAAACCATAAGGGTGAGCTTTACTATTGCTCCTACAAAGGATAGTAATTGCATCCGACACGTTATAGACCATAATTAAAAGCATGTCAGGGGACATTGCCTTAACAGTTGCTTGTTCAACGCTTTCCTTTACAACCGGACGGTAGTTTATCGAAAGGTAATATACGAAGCAAGTATACTGGACGTGTTGCTTTCCCAATACAAGGTAGAAAGTGGGTGACACAAAACCATAAGTTTTGAGCTAAAATTTTCAAATCTGAAACCCACCAAACCCACAAAAACAATTTTGCAACGCCGGTGAAGGGTTATTCCGGAAAACTTATATAGGGTAAAAGCTAGATTTAATTTTCAAAAGATCAAATGTTTTCATAAAGATCCAATTTCCTTAAAGGATCTAAATTTTTATAGTCATGTGGGACTGTAAACCACATCGTTACTACCATTGTTCATACCGCCGTATAAAAATCACTGATGTACAAAGTGTGAAGAATAAAGAGGTGATTCTAGTATTTTTATTTCAAGACTATATTGCTTAAGGACAAGCAACGCTCAAGTGTGGGAATATTTGATAATGCTAAAAACGAACATATATTTAATAGCATTATCCCTCAAGGAAGACAAGCTTTTAGTTGCAATTGTTCTATTTACAAGTGATATTCGTTTAAATAATAAAATGTGAATAAAAAAGACAGATTCGACGAATTGAAGACGCAAACGACCAAAAAGCTCAAAAATACAAAGTACAATCAAAGTGGTTCCAATTATTGATGAGAAACGTCTCAAAATTACAAGAGTACAAGACGCGAAACGCAAAATACAAGATATTAAATTGTACGCAAGGACGTTCGAAAATCCAGAACCGGGAATAGAGACAACTCTCAACGCTCGACGCAACGGACTAAAAATTACAAGTCAACTATGCACATAAATATAATATAATATTTAAATAATTCTTAAAATTATTTATATATTATATATATTTATATAAATCGTCGGCAGAATGCAAACAAAGACATGTGACCTGGAAAAGCTGGCCATGCGATCGCATGGCCTGGAAGAACAAATTCCATGCGATCGCATGGCAGTAGGTGGCAGGCCACACCCCTATAAATTCGCAGTTTTGGTTGATCATATATCCATCATCCATCTCTCTATCTATCACATATATATATATATATATATATATATATATATATATATATATATATATATATATATATATATATATATATATATATATATATATATATATATATATATATATATATATATATATATATATTATAATTTTAATTTTAAATTCTTATAATAAGGGTATGTTAGCGAATGTTGTAAGGGTGTAAGTCGAAATACTGTCCGTGTAACGCTACGCTATTTTTAATCACTGTAAGTTATGGTTAATGTTATTTTTAATTTAATGTCTCGTAGCTAAGTTATTATTATGCTTATTTAATACCAAAGTAATCGTGATGTTAGGCTAAATATTAAAATTGGGTAATTGGGCTTTGTACCATAATTGGGGTTTGGATAAAAGAACGACACTTGTGAAAATTAGACTATGGGCTATTAATGGGTTTTATATTAACTAAATGATACCTCGTTGATTTAATATATAGACTTATAATTTGACGTATTTATATATAACCACATACGCTTGACTGAGTACGGTGGGCGGGATATCTATAAATACCAATAATTGTTCATTTTACCGGACACGGAACTGGATTAATAGTTAATAGACTTGTTGAAACAGGGGTGGATTACATTTAAGGGTAATTGGTGTAATTGTTAACAAAGTAGTAAAACCTTGGACTACACGCAGTCGATAACCTGGTGTATTCATTAAACAAAGTATTAAGACCTTGTTATAATTCGAATCCCTAATTAGTTGGAATATTTAACTTCGGGAATAAGAATAATTTGATGAAGACTTTCGCACTTTATGATTATGACTGATGGACTATTATGGACAAATCCGTATGGACATATCGAATAATCCAGGACAAAGGACAATTAACCCATGGGAATAAACTAAAAATCAACACGTCAAACATCATGATTATGGAAGTTTAAATAAGCATAATTCTTTTATTTCATATTTAATTGCACTTTTAATTATCGCACTTTTATTTATTGTCATTTTATTTAAGTTATATTTATATTTTACATTAGGTTTTAACTGCGACTAAAGTTTTAAAATCGACAAACCGGTCATTAAACGGTAAAAACCCCCTTTATAATAATAATACTACTTATATATATTTTTGTATTTTTAAAATTATAAGTTAAAACTAATATAGCGTTGAACTAGTTTAAGTCTCCCTGTGGAACGAACCGGACTTACTAAAAACTACACTACTGTATGATTAGGTACACTGCCTATAAGTGTTGTAGCAAGGTTTAGGTATATCCACTCTATAAATAAATAAATCACGTGTGTAAAATTGTATAGTATTTAATAGTATATCCTTGTAAAATTAATACTATTTCATATACCCCTCGCATAACATCAAGTATTTTTGGCGCCGCTGCCGGGGAACTCTAAAACGCCGAAAGCGCAACGCTATAAAAAAAAGGTTTTTTATAAAGTTCTTTTTTTTTTGTAAAAATATATGTTTTAATTATTAAAAACCGAAAATATAAAAAGAAAAGAAAAACAAAATATTTATATATTTTTAATAGTTTGTTATATATATATATATATAATTATAAAGTTTCTTTATTTTTATTTTAGTTTTTAAAATACAAGTTTTTATTTATTTATATAATTATTTATTAAAACAGAAAACAGAAAAAAAAAATAATAAATATATAACTCTCGGCCTGGTACTGTAGCAGCCCAACACCTGGCCCGAAAACCTAGCCCATGCGATCGCATGAGCCCGAAGGCAAAATTTCATGCGATCGCATGAGGGTACCTGACACGCCAGGTTTGACCATCCAACAGCAATCATTACGGAGTATTATTATTAATTATAATTAATTAAAACCCTAATTAGGTTTTTATTTATTTATTATTTATTATTTAAGTTTTTAGTTTTATTATTTAATTTGTATTATTTAGTTTATTTAGTTTTATAAATTATATAAAAATTAATAGTTTTATAAAATAAATAATATAAAAATAATATTTTTATAAAAATTGTACTTTTTACAACTTTAAGTTTATTTTTATATTTTGTATTTTTTTTTGTTTTAGCGTAATATTTGTATTTTTCGCTCGTATTTAGTTTTAAGTTATAGTTTTTGCCATAGTTATTTTTATTTCTGGATTTTTAGGCTTTGCCGTAAAATCCCTTAAGTGCTTTTTCTTTAGACTAAGATTTAGGTGTTTTAGAATTTTGCGACGCCGTTTTTATATTTTAGTACCATTCTAAGTTATTGCCATTTGAGATATAGTATTTCTTTTAAGCTTTAATATTTTTAGACGCAACTTTTAATTCTTAGTTTTTAGTTCCTTTTTAAGTTTCGACGCGCTACTTTCTTATTTTTATTTTTCGACGCCTATTATTTTTTTGTCTTTTTATTTTTCAACGTTTTTTGACGCGCTCTTTTTCTTTCTTATTTTTCGCCGCTCTAGTTTTTAGGACATAGAATTTTCTATTTCTTCTCTCTAAATTTCTTTAAATTTCAACGAAAAATTATTTTAAGTGGTTAAATTGATAGACATCCTAAATTTTCTGGTTCGTAGTAATAGTTGGATTTGTTAGTGGCTGAGTTGTGAGCTTTCGATTTAAAGGGTTCTGGCTCCCTGCTGCATCTATTGGCTATTCGAAACGTGGGCAAAAGCAGAAAAGTCTATTAATTTGATAGCTTATATAATTTTTATCTTTTATAACTAATAGGATATTCAGTGAATGCACCGAGCAAAACGTTCACCACCTTTTGTACGTTCACCACCTGTAACTCGATCAAGACATCTAGCAAATATTGTCGCCGTTGATTTTTCTTTAGAATTGTCATCTAGTCGACCAAGTACTCCAATTCAAATTTCCGATAATCCATTTTTTGAACCCGACCTCACAATTGAGAATCCGGAGAATATTCAGGGACAATTCAGAGATCCTGAACCATTAATCTTTCCTCCGGAACCACCAATCATTCAAACAGAGATTGTAGAGGAACCAACCATTAAATTAGAATCATATAGTGATTCAGATTCAACAAATTCAATCATGGAAAATCTGGAACCTCTAAGTATGGAAGACCGAATGCAAGCTAAACGCACTGGCCAAGGTCACGCAATTACTCAACCAGACATTAATGCACCAGATTATGAAATCAAAGGACAAATCCTACACATGGTAACAAATCAATGCCAATTTAGTGGTGCGCCGAAGGAAGATCCAAACAAACATCTTCATACATTTAATAGGATCTGTACTTTATTTAAAATAAGAGAAGTGGAGGATGAACAGATATATCTCATGTTATTTCCCTGGACTTTAAAGGGAGAAGCCAAAGATTGGTTGGAATCGTTACCTGAAGGGGCGATTGATACATGGGACATTTTAGTTGAAAAATTTCTTAAACAATTCTTTCCGGCATCTAAAGCCGTGAGACTTCAAGGAGAAATAGTTACGTTCACGCAAAAGCTAAATGAAACTCTATATGAAGCATAGACAAGATTTGGAAAGTTATTAAGATGATGTCCGCAACATGGCTTAGACACCTGTCAAATAGTACAAAATATTCTACCAAGGATGCGACATCACTACACGAAAAGACATAGATATAGCAGCTGGTGGTTCTATTATGAAGAAAACCGTAACTGACGCTTACAAAATTATTGATAACACTGCTTCCCACTCACATGAGTGGCACCAAGAAAAAGATATCGTTAGATCATCTAAAGCAGCTAGAGCCGATTCTAGCCATGACTTCGATTCCATTTCTGCAAAGATAGATGCTGTCGAGAGACGAATGGAAAAGATGATTAAGGATATTCACTCAATACGAATTGGTTGTGAGCAGTGTGGAGGACCACATTTGACAAAAGATTGTCTCAGTATTGAACTAACAATGGAACAAATAGAGAATGTTTCATACATAAACCAAAGGCCTGGAAATAATTATCAGAATAATTATCAACCACCAAGACCCATCTACAATCAAAACCAGAACTATAACCGAAATGTTCCATACAACAACCAACAAGGTCCTAGCAATCAACAAGTATCCAACAATACTTACAACCATCAAAGACCTATTTTTCAAAATAAACCACCACAAACCGATGATAAAAAGCAAAATTTAGAAGATATGATGTCAAAGCTAGTTGAATCTCAAACTCAGTTTTTCACATCTCAGAAACAAACGAATGAACAAAATGCTCAAGCATTTAGAAATCAACAAGCTTCTATTCAAAATCTGGAACAAGAAGTGAGCAACCTAGCAAGGTTGATAGGTGAAAGAAAACCGGGAAGTTTACCTAGTGATACAAATGCTAACCCTCGGAATGAAACAGCTAAAGCCATTACCACAAGAAGTGGTATTACACTTAAACCACCTGAAATGCCTGTAATTTCTAATGAAGCTATTCCTACTCCACAAGAACCACAACCTGAACAAGATAAGGAAAAAGAACCGGTAGTTGAAAAGGTTAATGAAGATAACACAGTTAAGGCTAAACCTTATGTTAAACCATACCAACCACCACTTCCTTACCTGAGAAAAATGAGAAAAGAGAAACTTGAAGCCGAGCAATCTAAATTCTTGGATATGTTTAAACAAATAAATGTAAATATTCCTTTCATTGATGTAATTTCAGGAATGCCTAGATATGCTAAATTCTTGAAAGATCTAATCACAAATAGAAAGAAAATGGAAGAACTCTCGGCTGTTACTATGAATGCAAATTGTTCTGCAGTGCTGTTGAATAAGATACCAGAAAAATTATCAGATCCAGGAAGTTTCACGATTCCATGTTTTCTGGGAAGTCTTAGTTCAATAGAAGCATTGGCAGACTTAGGTGCTAGTATAAATCTAATGTCGTATTCACTATACGCTAAACTAGACCTTGGAGAATTGAAACCAACACGAATAAGTATACAACTAGCCGATAGATCAGTAAAATATCCTAGAGGGATAATAGAGAACATGCTAGTTAAAGTTGGTACTTTAGTATTTCCAGTAGATTTTGTTATTCTGGATATGGAAGAAGATTCTCGAGTTCCTCTCATATTAGGAAGACCATTCTTAAACACGGCCAAAGCAATAATAGACGGTTTGGTAAGAAACTGACCCTAAGTATAGAGGACGAGAGTGTTACCTTTTCTGTTGATAGAGCAATGCAACAACCGCAATCTGCAGATGATACATGTTATTATATTCAAACTATAGATTCACATGCAGAATTGTTAGAAGAATTTCCAGAATTACAAGGAACAGGAGAATGTTCTTTAGGAGAAGGAATTGAACCAATTGATGAAACTGAAATGTTAGCTACACTTATGGCTAATGGATATGAACCAACAACAGAAGAAATTCAAATGCTAAAAGAAGAAGACAGATATCGATATAAATCATCGATAGAAGAACCACCGACATTAGAGTTAAAGCCACTTCCAAACCATTTGGAATATGCTTATTTACATGGTGAATCTGAATTACCTGTAATAATATCGTCTTCTCTTACTGAAAATGAAAAATCTCAACTCATTTCTGTGCTAAAAGCTCATAAACCAGCTATTGCATGGAAGATTCATGATATTAAAGGAATAAGTCCTTCGTATTGCACACATAAAATCCTTATGGAAGAAGGTCATAAAACGTATGTGCAACGCCAAAGAAGACTAAATCCTAATATGCAAGATGTTGTTAAGAAAGAAATTATTAAACTGCTTGATGAAGGTTTAATTTATCCAATCTCTGATAGTCCTTGGGTAAGCCCAGTTCAATGCGTACCTAAGAAGGGTGGCATGACTGTCATCACAAATGAAAAAAATGAGCTTATTCCTACTAGGACTGTAACAGGATGGGATGTTTGTATTGATTATAGAAAATTAAATGACGCCACCAGAAAAGATCACTTTCCCTTACCTTTTATTGATCAAATGTTGGAAAGATTAGCCGGAAACAGTTACTATTGTTTTCTTGACGATTTTTCCGGATATTTTCAAATTCCAATAGCACCCGAGGACCAAGAGAAAACCACATTCACGTGCCCTTATGGTACTTTTACTTACAAACGCATGCCATTTGGACTTTGCAACGCCCCTGCAACCTTTCAAAGGTGAATGATGGCGATTTTTCATGATATGATAGAAGAATGCATGGAAGTTTTTATGGATGACTTTTCAGTCTTCGGTGATACTTTTGAATCATGTCTAGTTAATCTTGAACGAATGCTTATTAGATGCGAACAATCAAATCTAGTACTTAATTGGGAGAAATGCCATTTCATGGTTAAAGAAGGCATCGTCCTTGGTTCTAAAATTTCAAAGGAAGGAATTGAAGTGGATAGAGCTAAAGTAGATGTAATTTCTAAACTTCCACATCTCACCAATGTTAGAGGAGTTAGGAGTTTTCTAGGGCATGCCGGTTTTTACCGACGTTTCATAAAAGATTTTTCTAAAATTGCCACTCCTATGAATAAACTCCTAGAAAAAGATGCTCCATTTATCTTTTCAGATGAATGCATCAAATCTTTTAATATTCTTAAAGAAAAACTCACTAATGCGCCGATCATGATAACTCCAAATTTGAATCTACCGTTTGAACTTATGTGCGATGCAAGTGATTTTGCAATGGGAGCCGTTTTAGGACAAAGGATTGAAAAATGATTTCAACCTATTTATTATGCTAGTAAGACGTTACAAGGAGCATAAACAAACTATACAACTACTGAAAAAGAACTCCTTGCTATTGTCTTTGCTTTTGACAAATTTCGATCATATCTCGTTCTAGCTAAAACGGTGGTCTATACCGACCATTCTGCTCTTAGATACCTATTTTCGAAACAAGATGCCAAACCAAGATTAATCTGTTGGATCTTACTCTTACAAGAGTTCGATATTGAAATCCGAGATAAAAAGGGAGCAGAAAATCTCACCGCTGATCATCGTTCTCGTCTTGAAAATCCTGAATTAGATGTTCTAAATGAATCGGCAATACAATACAACTTTTCTGATGAATCTATTGAAGAGAGATTATAATGAAATTCCATGGTTTGTAGACTATGCAAACTACTTAGTATGTGGATTCCTTGAAAAAGGATTATCGTACCAAAAACGAAAGAAATTCTTTAGCGATATAAAACACTATTTCTGGGAAGATCCACATTTGTTTAAAAGTTGTCCCGATGGAATAATACGCCGATGTGTATTCAGAGATGAAGCTAGTCAAATATTAAACCAATGTCACACAGGACCAACAGGAGGGCATTATGGGCCTCAGCTCACAGCAAGAAAAGTTTACGATGCTGGATTCTATTGGCCTACAATTTTCAAAGACGCACACCTTCTTTGCAAATCCTGTGATGCTTGTCAAAGGGCCGGAAAAATAAGTCAACGTGATGAAATGCCACAAAATGTCATTCAAGTATGTGAAGTATTTGACATTTGGGGTATTGACTTTATGGGTCCATTTCCAAAATCTCATAATAATCTCTACATTCTCGTTGCCATTGATTATGTATCTAAATGGGCGGAAGCACAAGCTCTCCCGACTAATGATGCACGAGTTGTAGTCAACTTTTTAAAACGTCTTTTTGAAAGGTTTGGAACACCGAAAGCTTTAATAAGTGATCGGGGTACTCATTTTTGTAATAATCAACTTGAGAAAGTTCTCAAAAGATATGGAGTAACTCATAAAATATCAACCGCTTATCATCCACAAACAAGTGGACAAGTTAAAAATACCAACCGAGCTTTAAAACATATTCTAGAGAAAACTGTAGGATCAAATCCGAAGGAATGGTCCATGAAATTGGAGGATGCACTCTGGGCTTTTAGAACAGCCTACAAAACTCCATATGGAACCACACCTTTTAAACTCGTTTACGGAAAAGCATGTCATCTTCCAGTAGAAATTGAACACAAAGCATTTTGGGCTTTGAAGACATGTAATCTTGATTTACATGAAGCTGGACGTCTACGGTTAAGTCAACTAAACGAATTAGAAGAATTAAGACATGAAGCATACGAAAATTCGTTAATCTATAAAGAAAGAACGAAGAAATGGCATGATAAAAGAATCAGAAGTTCAAAAGAATTTAAAGAAGGAGACAGAGTTCTTCTTTTCAATTCAAGATTCAAGCTATTTCCTGGAAAATTGAAATCAAGATGGTCTGGACCATTCATAGTCAAAAGAGTTTTCCCATACGGAACAATAGAGTTAATAAATTCAAATGGGATTGAATTTAAAGTTAATGGTCACAGAGTTAAACATTACATACATGGTCCGATGAAAGTTGACAATGAAGTCAATCATAATTTCACCACCCAAGAAAACCTTCAAAATAAAAACATAAATATGTTATCAACAACATATGAAAAATCAAAATTGGAAAATAGGGAGGATTCAAATTGGAGTGATGAAGAAGAATTCTTATACAAACCTCCCATTCCAAGAAACGAAGAAAAATGTGAACAAGAAGTTCAAATAGAAGTAAAAGAACTAAGAAAAGAACACCCGAAAAAGGTTTACAAACCAACTCGACTTACTAAAGCAGGAGACCCGGGTGAATTTATCATTTCTTGTTGGCTTAATGATGGTGTTGTATATAATGGACTCGCAGATTTAGGAGCAAGTGCAAATATTATGCATCTTTCCTTATACAAAAGATTAGGTATGGATAAATTAAAACCAACCAAAATAGGGGTTCAATCATTTGACCTAACTATTAAACACCCGGTTGGAATAGCAAATAATTTACTTGTTAACGTGGGAAGTTTGACCTTTGTTGCAAACTTCATAGTGATTAATATGGAGGAAAACCTTGATATTCCTCTAATCTTAGGTCGCCCATTTTTAGCAACCACCGAGGCATTCATTGATGTAAGAGAAGGTAGAATGACACTTAGGGATGGTGATACATCGATCACCTTTGTGAATCGAAAGTTTAGATCTCCACCAACCAAAACTGTTAAACCAATAAAAATGCATAAGTGTGGGGAAGATGAAGAAACACTTAATGATGATCCGATCACAAAGAACCCCGTTGATGATAAGAAATTAGATGAACCCATTTTTAACAGTTCAACGAAGAAACTTTATAAACGGATTCATGATGCTAAGATTAAGGGAAACTTTAAGTTATGTAACCGATTACTATCCAATTTATCGCCAAAAGAAAACGCAATGTTAGTTGAATTTGTGAAAGTTACGGAGGAAATCAACAATTGGCTTGAAGCAAAAGTCAAAGATATACAAGTTGATGATAGTCCAATTAAAAACAAAGTTAATCACAATTTCAACACCACATCTGAAATGTCCCGTTCTTATTGATTAAAAACGTTCCATATTAATTGATTTCATTGCGAGGTTTTGACCTCTATATGAGACGTTTTTCAAAGACTGCATTCATTTTTAAAACAAACCATAACCTTTATTTCATAGATAAAGGTTTAACAAGCTTTACGTAGATTATCAAATAATGATAATCTAAAATATCCTGTTTACACCCGACCATTACATAATGGTTTACAATACAAATATGTTACATCGAAATCAGTTTCTTGAATACAGTTTTTACACAATATCATACAAACATGGACTCCAAATCTAGTCCTTATTTTAGTATGCAACAGTGGAAGCTCTTAGTATTCACCTGAGAATAAACATGCTTTAAATGTCAACAAAAATGTTGGTGAGTTATAGGTTTAACCTATATATATCAAATCGTAACAATAGACCACAAGATTTCATATTTCAATACACATCCCATACATAGAGATAAAAATCATTCATATTGTGAACACCTGGTAATCAACATTAACAAGATGCATATATAAGAATATCCCCATCATTCTGGGACACCCTTCGGATATGATATAAATTTCGAAGTACTAAAGCATTCGGTACTTTGGATGGGGTTTGTTAGGCCCAATAGATCTATCTTTAGGATTCGCGTCAATTAGGGTGTCTGTTCCCTAATTCTTAGATTACCAGACTTAATAAAAAGGGGCATATTCGATTTAGATAATTCAACCATAGAATGTAGTTTCACGTACTTGTGTCTATTTTGTAAATCATTTATAAAACCTGCATGTATTCTCATCCCAAAAATATTAGATTTTAAAAGTGGGACTATAACTCACTTTCACAGATTTTTACTTCGTCGGGAAGTAAGACTTGGCCACTGGTTGATTCACGAACCTATAACAATATATACATATATATCAAAGTATGTTCAAAATATATTTACAACACTTTTAATATATTTTGATGTTTTAAGTTTATTAAGTCAGCTGTCCTCGTTAGTAACCTACAACTAGTTGTCCACAGTTAGATGTACAGAAATAAATCGATAAATATTATCTTGAATCAATCCACGACCCAGTGTATACGTATCTCAGTATTGATCACAACTCAAACTATATATATTTTGGAATCAACCTCAACCCTGTATAGCTAACTCCAACATTCACATATAGAGTGTCTATGGTTGTTCCGAAATATATATAGATGTGTCGACATGATAGGTCAAAACATTGTATACGTGTCTATGATATCTCAAGAATACATAATATACAATACAAGTTGATTAAGTCATGGTTGGAATAGATTTGTTACCAATTTTCACGTAGCTAAAATGAGAAAAATTATCCAATCTTGTTTTACCCATAACTTCTTCATTTTAAATCCATTTTGAGTGAATCAAATTGCTATGGTTTCATATTGAACTCTATTTTATGAATCAAAACAGAAAAAGTATAGGTTTATAGTCGGAAAAATAAGTTACAAGTCGTTTTTGTAAAGGTAGTCATTTCAATCGAAAGAACGACGTCTAGATGACCATTTTAGAAAACATAATTCCACTTTGAGTTTAACCATAATTTTTGGATATAGTTTCATGTTCATAATAAAAATAATTTTCCCAGAATAACAACTTTTAAATCAAAGTTTATCATAGTCTTTAATTAACTAACCCAAAACAGCCCGCGGTGTTACTACGACGGCGTAAATCCGATTTTACGGTGTTTTTCGTGTTTCCAGGTTTTAAATCATTAAGTTAGCATATCATATAGATATAGAACATGTGTTTAGTTGATTTTAAAAGTCAAGTTAGAAGGATTAACTTTTATTTGCGAACAAGTTTAGAATTAACTAAACTATGTTCTAGTGATTACAAGTTTAAACCTTCGAATAAGATAGCTTTATATGTATGAATCAAATGATGTTATGAATATCATTACTACCTCAAGTTCCTTGGATAAACCTACTGGAAATGATAAAAATAGATCTAGCTTCAAAGGATCCTTGGATGGCTTGAAAGTTCTTAAAGCAGAATCATGACACGAAAACAATTTCAAGTAAGATTTCCACTCGAAATAAGATTGTTATAGTTATAGAAATTGAATTAAAGTTTGAATATGATTATTACCTTGTATTAGAAAGATAACCTACTGTAATTAGCAAAGGTTTCTTGATCTTGGATGATTATTTGGAATGGATTTAGAAAACTTGGAAGTAAACTTGCAATCTTGTAAGTATTCTTGATTTTATGAAACTAGAACTTTTGGAATTTATGAAGAACACTTGGAACTTGAAGATAGAACTTGAGAGAGATCAATTAGATGAAGAAAATTGAAGAATGAAAGTGTTTATAGGTGTTTTTAGTCGTTGGTGTATGGATTAGATATATAAAGGATATGTAATTTTGTTTTCATGTAAATAAGTCATGAATGATTACTCATATTTTTGGAATTTTATGAGATATTTCATGCTAGTTGCCAAATGAGGGCTACCACATGTGTTAGGTGACTCACATGGGCTGCTAAGAACTGATCATTGGAGTGTATATACCAATAGTACATACATCTAAAAGCTGTGTATTGTATGAGTACGAATACGGGTGGATACGAGTAGAATTGTTGATGAAACTGAACGAGAATGTAATTGTAAGCATTTTTGTTAAGTAGAAGTATTTTGATAAGTGGCTTGAAGTCTTTCAAAAGTGTATGAATACATATTAAAACACTACATGTATATACATTTTAACTGAGTCGTTAAGTCATTGTTAGTCGTTACATGTAAATGTTGTTTTGAAACCTTTAGGTTAACGATCTTGTTGAATGTTGTTAACCCATTGTTTATTATAACAAATGAGATGTTAAATTGTTATATTATCATGATATTATGATATATAATATATCTTAGTATGATATATATACAGTTAAATGTCGTTATAACGATAATCGTTACATATATGTCTCGTTTCGAAATCATTAAGTTAGTAGTCTTATTTTTACATATGTATTTCATTGTTAATACACTTAATAATATATTTACTTATCATTTAACATAATTAACCAAGTGTATCAATATCTTAATATGATTCATATGTACCTAGTAAGACGTTGTTATAACGATAATCGTTATATATATCGTTTTCGAGTTTCTTAAATTAATAGTCTCATTTTTATGTATATAACTCATTGTTAAAATACCTAATGAGATACATACTTATAATAAAATCATGTTAACTATATATATAACCATATATATGTCATCGTATAGTTTTTATGAGTTTTAACGTTCGCGAATCACCGGTCAACTTGGGTGGTCAATTGTCTATATGAAACCTATTTCAATTAATCAAGTCTTAACAAGTTTGATTGCTTAACATGTTGGAAACACTTAATCATGTAAATAACAATTTCATTTAATATATATATAAACATGGAAAAGTTCGGGTCACTACAGTACCTACCCGTTAAATAAATTTCGTCCCGAAATTTTAAGCAGTTGGAGGTGTTGACGTATCTTCTGGAAATAAATGCGGGTATTTCTTCTTCATCTGATCTTCATACTCCCAGGTGAACTCGGGTCCTCTACGAGCATTCCATCGAACCTTAACAATCGGTATCTTGTTTTGTTTAAGTCTTTTAACCTCACGGTCCATTATTTCGACGGGTTCTTCAATAAATTGAAGTTTTTCATTGATTTGGATTTCGTCCAACGGAATAGTGAGATCTTCTTTAGCAAAACATTTCTTCAAATTTGAGACGTGAAAAGTGTTATGTACAGCCGCGAGTTGTTGAGGTAGCTCCAGTTGGTAAGCTACTGGTCCGACACGATCTATAATCTTGAATGGTCCAATGTACCTTGGATTTAGTTTCCCCCGTTTACCAAATCAAACAACGCTTTTCCAAGGTGAAACCTTAAGCATGACCATTTCTCCAATTTCAAACTCTATATCTTTTCTTTTACTGTCCGCGTAGCTCTTTTGTCGACTCTGGGCGGTTTTCAATCTTTGTTGAATTTGGATGATTTTCACGGTAGTTTCTTGTATTATCTCTGGACCCGTAATCTGTCTATCCCCCACTTCACTCCAACAAATCGGAGACCTGCACTTTCTACCATAAAGTGCTTCAAACGGCGCCATCTCAATGCTTGAATGGTAGCTGTTGTTGTAGGAAAATTCTGCTAACGGTAGATGTCGATCCCAACTGTTTCCGAAATCAATAACACCAGCTCGTAGCATGTCTTCAAGCGTTTGTATCGTCCTTTTGATCTGCCCATCAGTTTGTGGATGATAGGCAGTACTCATGTCTATACAAGTTCCCAATTCTTGCTGTAATGTCTGCCAGAATCTTGAAATAAATCTGCCATCCCTATCAGAGATAATAGGTGGAGACGACTTCTTTCAAATATAGTCGTGCTAACTTCTCCATCTTGTCATCTTCTCTTATTGGCAGGAAGTGTGCTGACTTGGTGAGACGATCAACTATTACCCAAATAGTATCATAACCACTTGCAGTCCTTGGCAATTTAGTAATGAAATCCATGGTAATGTTTTCCCATTTCCATTCCGGGATTTCAGGTTGTTGTAGTAGACCTGATGGTTTCTGATATTCAGCTTTGACCTTAGAACACGTCAAACATTCTCCTACATATTTAGCAATATCGGCTTTCATACCTGGCCACCAAAAATGTTTCTTAAGATCCTTGTACATCTTCCCCGTTCCAGGATGTATTGAGTATCTGGTTTTATGAGCTTCTCTAAGTACCATTTCTCTCATATCTCCAAATTTTGGTACCCAAAATTCTTTCAGCCCTATATCGGGTTCCGTCTTCCCGAATATTAAGATGCTTCTCCGATCCTTTGGGTATTTCATCCTTTAAATTTCCCTCTTTTAAAACTCCTTGTTGCGCCTCCTTTATTTGAGTAGTAAGGTTAGTGTGAATCATTATATTCATAGATTTTACTCGAATGGGTTCTTTGTCCTTTCTGCTCAAGGCGTCGGCTACCACATTTGCCTTCCCCGGGTGGTAACGAATCTCAAAGTCGTAATCATTCAACAATTCAATCCACCTACGCTGCCTCATATTCAGTTGTTTCTGATTAAATATGTGTTGAAGACTTTTGTGGTCGGTATATATATTACTTTTGACCCCATATAAGTAGTGCCTCCAAGTCTTCAATGCAAAAACAACCGCACCTAATTCCAAATCATGCGTCGTATAATTTTGTTCGTGAATCTTCAATTGTCTAGACGCATAAGCAATCACCTTCGTTCATTGCATTAATACACAACCGAGACCTTGCTTTGATGCGTCACAATAAATCACAAAATCATCATTCCCTTCAGGCAATGACAATATAGGTGCCGTAGTTAGCTTTTTCTTCAATAACTGAAACGCTTTCTCTTGTTCATCCTTCCATTCAAATTTCTTCCCTTTTTGCGTTAATGCAGTCAAGGGTTTTGCTATTCTGGAAAAGTCTTGGATGAACCTTCTGTAGTAACCAGCTAGTCCTAAAAACTGGCATATGTGTTTCGGAGTTTTCGGGGTTTCCCACTTTTCAACAGTTTCTATCTTTGCCGGATCCACCTTAATACCTTCTTTGTTCACTATGTGACCGAGGAATTGAACTTCTTCCAACCAAAATGCACACTTTGATAACTTAGCGTACAATTCTTCCTTCCTCAATACTTCTAACACCTTTCTCAAATGTTCACCGTGTTCTTGATCATTCTTTGAGTAAATAAGTATGTCATCGATGAAAACAATGACAAACTTGTCAAGATATGGCCCACACACTCTGTTCATAAGGTTCATGAACACAGCTGGTGCGTTAGTCAATCCAAACGGCATAACCATAAACTCGTAATGACCATAACGTATCCTAAAAGCAGTTTTTGGAATATCATCCTCCTTTACTCGCATTTGATGATATCCAGAACGTAAATCGATCTTCGAATAAATCGACGAGCCTTGTAGTTGATCAAATAAGTCGTCAATTCTCGGCAGTGGATAACGGTTTTTGATGGTAAGTTTGTTCAACTCTCTGTAGTCAATACACAACCTAAATGTACCATCCTTCTTCTTGACAAACAAAACAGGAGCTCTCCATGGTGATGTGCTTGGTCGAATGAAACCACGTTCTAATAGTTCTTGCAGTTCGCTTTGCAGTTCTTTCATCTCGCTGGGTGCGAGTCTATAAGGAGCACGAGCTATTGGTGCAGCTCCTGGTACAAGATCTATTTGAAATTCAACAGATCGATGTGGAGGTAGTCCCGGTAATTCTTTCGGAAATACATCGGGAAATTCTTTTGCAACGGGAACATCATTGATGCTCTTTTCTTCAGTTTGTACTTTCTCGACGTGTGCTAGAACAGCATAGCAACCTTTTCTTATTAGTTTTTGCGCCTTCAAATTACTAATAAGATGTAGCTTCATGTTGCCCTTTTCTCCGTACACCATTAAGGGTTCTCCTTCTTCTCGTACAATGCGAATTGCATTTTTATAACATACGATCTCTGCTTTCACCTTCTTCAGCCAGTCCATGCCAACTATTACATCAAAACTCCCTAACTCTACTGGTATCAAATCAATCTTAAATATTTCGCTACCCAGTTTAATTTCTTGATTCCGGCATATATTATCTGCTGAAATTAATTTACCGTTTGCTAATTCGAGTAAAAATTTACTATCCAACGGCGTCAATGGACAGCTTAATTTAGCACAAAAATCTCTACTCATATAGCTTCTATCCTCACCCGAATCAAATAAAACGAAAGCAGATTTATTGTCAATACGAAACGTACCCGTAACAAGCTCCGGGTCTTCCTGTGCCTCTGCCGCATTAATATTGAAAACTCTTCCGCGACCTTGTCTATTCGTGTACTCATGGTTCGGGCAATTTCTAATAATGTGGCCCGGTTTTCCACATTTATAACAAACTACATTGGCATAACTTGCTCCGACACTACTTGCTCCGCCATTACTCGTTCCGACACCATTTGTTCCTTTTGTTCTATTAACCCCTGGTCTGTAGACCTCACACTTCGCCGCGCTATGACCATTTCTTTTACATTTGTTGCAAAATTTGGTGCAGAACCCCGAGTGATACTTTTCACACCTTTGGCATAGCTGCTTCTGATTGTTGTTGTTGTTGTTGCGGTTGTTATTGTTGTTGGGATGATTGTTGTAGTTGCTGTTGTTGTTGTTGTTGTTGTTGTTGTTGTTGGGCCATTTGTTGTAGTTGCGATTGATGTTGCGATTGTTGGGATAATTGTTGCAATTATTATTGTAATTGCTGTTGTTGTTGTATTGGTGATTCTTATCACCGTTTTCCTCCCACTTTCTTTTGACTTGCTTCACATTGGCCTCTTCAGCCGTCTGTTCTTTAATTCTTTCCTCAATCTGGTTCACTAGTTTGTGAGCCATTCTACATGCCTGTTGCATGGAGGCGGGCTCGTGTGAACTTATATCTTCTTGGATTCTTTCCGGTAATCCTTTCACAAACGCGTCGATCTTCTCTTCCTCATCTTCGAACGCTCCCGGACACAATAGGCACAATTCTGTGAATCGTCTTTCGTACGTGGTAATATCAAATCCTTGGGTTCGTAACCCTCTAAGTTCTGTCTTGAGCTTATTGACCTCGGTTCTGGGATGGTACTTCTCGTTCATCAAGTGCTTGAATGCTGACCACGGTAGTGCGTACGCATCATCTTGTCCCACTTGCTCTAGATAGGTATTCCACCATGTAAACACAGAACCTGTGAAGGTATGCGTAGCGTACTTCACTTTGTCCTCTTCAGTACACTTACTTATGGCAAACACCGATTCGACCTTCTCGGTCCACCGTTTCAATCCGATCGGTCCTTCAGTTCCATCAAATTCCAAAGGTTTGCAGGCAGTGAATTCTTTGTAGGTGCATCCTACACGATTTCCTGTACTGCTAGATCCAAGGTTATTATTGGTATGTAGCGCAGCCTGTACTGCGGCTATGTTTGAAGCTAGAAAAGTACGGAATTCCTCTTCATTCATATTCACGGTGTGTCGAGTAGTCGGTGCCATTTCCTTCAAAATATTCAAATTGCACAAGTTAATCATACAGAATATTAAGAGTAGTTAATAGTATTTCGTAGCATAATATGAACTCATTTATAAAAGCTTTTTCTTCATATTAGCGTTTTATAAGTTTAAATTCGGGTAGTACCTACCCGTTAAGTTCATACTTAGTAGCTAATATACAATTCAACTACTACAATTCTATATGAAAAACTGATTATAATAATATTTAACGTTCAAACTTTTATACAATATTGTACAAACTTACAATACCGTTTATTTTACATAAAGCATGAAATATAGCACACAATAACTTTAATACAAGATAGTTGTGAAGATAATTCTAGCTAGTACACAAGTCGTTCAGCAAAGGCAATAAAGACACGTAATTCATACGTCCAGAAACAAGTCATGCATTCTGGTTTTACTAGGACTACTTCCCATCCTTGGTCTTGTGGAACATAACCGTTATGGCCGTTGATAAGACAGCGTGTTGTAACGTCATCAAAGGGACGAGGGTTACGTAATGACCAACAGTCTCGTAATAACCTAAAAACCTCATTTCTTACCCCAATTACCGACTTCGTCACTTGTGGGAACGTTTTGTTTAATAGTTGTAGCCCGATGTTCTTTTTCTCACTTTGGTGAGAAGCGAACATTACTAACCCGTAAGCATAGCATGCTTCTTTATGTTGCATGTTAGCCGCTTTTTCTAAATCATGAAGTCCTATATTCAGATACATTGAGTCAAAATAATTTCTTAACCCGTTGCGTAAAATAGCATTTGGGTTCCCCGCAATATATGCGTCAAAGTAAACACATCGTAACTTATGGGTTTCCCAATGTGATATCCCCCATCTTTCAAACGAAAGTCTCTTATAAACCAAGACATTCTTGGAACGTTCTTCGAATGTCTTACAAACTTTCACCGTAAATAGTTGTGCCGAAGAATTCTGACCGACTCTAGACAAGATTTCATCAATCATGTCTCCGGGTAGGTCTCTTAAAATATTGGGTTGTCTATCCATTTTGTGTTTTTAAACTGTAAAATAGACAAGAGTTAGATTCATAAAAAAAAATTACTTATTAATACAAGCAATTTTTACATATATCATAAAGCATAAGCACACTATATTACATATATTACACCACACGAATACAACTATCTTATTCCGACTCGCTCGTTTCTTATTCTTCGGTTTTGGTTCGTTTTGCCAAGTTTCTAGGGATATATGATGTTCCCCTAATACGAGCTGTCATTTTCCACAACGGTTTAGAAAAACCTGGTGGTTTAGAGGTTTCCGGGTCATTGTTACAACTTAAGGGCTTCGGGGGTTGACGATACATATAAAGTTCATCGGGGTTGGAATTAGATTTCTCTATTTTTGTGCCCTTTCCCTTATTATTTTCTTTTGCCTTTTTAAATTCAGTTGGGGTAATTTCTATAACATCATCGGAATTCTCGTCGGAATCCGATTCATCGGAGAATTGGTAATCCTCCCAATATTTTGCTTCCTTGGCGGAAACACCATTGACCATAATTAACCTTGGTCGGTTGGTTGAGGATTTTCTTTTACTTAACCGTTTTATTATTTCCCCCACCGGTTCTATTTTCTCCTCCGGTTCCTCCTCTTCCGGTTCTGATTCTTCTTCCGGTTCTGACTTTTCTTCCGGTTCCTCTTCGAGAACTTGTGAATCAGTCCACGAATCATTCCAATTTACATTTGACTCTTCATTGTTATTAGGTCAGTCAATGGGACTTGTTCTAGAGGTAGACATCTATCACATAATATCAAACGCGTTAAGAGATTAATATATCACATAATATTCACATGTTAAAAATATATAGTTTCCAACAAAATTTGTTAAGCAATCATTTTTCAAGTAAACACAGTCGAAGTCCAGACTCACTAATGCATCCTAACAAACTCGATAAGACACACTAATGCAAAATTCTGGTTCTCTAAGACCAACGCTCGGATACCAACTGAAATGTCCCGTTCTTATTGATTAAAAATGTTCCATATTAATTGATTTCGTTGCGAGGTTTTGACCTCTATATGAGACGTTTTTCAAAGACTGCATTCATTTTTAAAACAAACCATAACCTTTATTTCATAGATAAAGGTTTAACAAGCTTTACGTAGATTATCAAATAATGATAATCTAAAATATCCTGTTTACACACGACCATTACATAATGGTTTACAATACAAATATGTTACATCGAAATCAGTTTCTTGAATGCAGTTTTTACACAATATCATACAAACATGGACTCCAAATCTTGTCCTTATTTTAGTATGCAACAGCGGAAGCTCTTAGTATTCACCTGAGAATAAACATGCTTTAAACGTCAACAAAAATGTTGGTGAGTTATAGGTTTAACCTATATATATCAAATCGTAACAATAGACCACAAGATTTCATATTTCAATACACATCCCATACATAGAGATAAAAATCATTCATATGGTGAACACCTGGTAACCGACATTAACAAGATGCATATATAAGAATATCCCCATCATTCCGGGACACCCTTCGGATATGATATAAATTTCAAAGTACTAAAGCATCCGGTACTTTGGATGGGGTTTGTTAGGCCCAATAGATCTATCTTTAGGATTCGCGTCAATTAGGGTGTCTGTTCCCTAATTCTTAGATTACCAGACTTAATAAAAAGGGGCATATTCGATTTAGATAATTCAACCATAGAATGTAGTTTCACGTACTTGTGTCTATTTTGTAAATCATTTATAAAACCTGCATGTATTCTCATCCCAAAAATATTAGATTTTAAAAGTTGGACTATAACTCACTTTCACAGATTTTTACTTCGTCGGGAAGTAAGACTTGGCCACTGGTTGATTCACGAACCTATAACAATATATACATATATATCAAAGTATGTTCAAAATATATTTACAACACTTTTAATATATTTTGATGTTTTATGTTTATTAAGTCAGCTGTCCTCGTTAGTAACCTACAACTAGATGTCCACAGTTAGATGTACAGAAATAAATCGATAAATATTATCTTGAATCCATCCACGACCCAGTGTATACGTATCTCAGTATTGATCACAACTCAAACTATATATATTTTGGAATCAACCTCAAACCTGTATAGCTAACTCCAACATTCACATATAGAGTGTCTATGGTTGTTCCGAAATATATATAGATGTGTCGACATGATAGGTCGAAACATTGTATACGTGTCTATGGTATCTCAAGATTACATAATATACAATACAAGTTGATTAAGTCATGGTTGGAATAGATTTGTTACCAATTTTCACGTAGCTAAAATGAGAAAAATTATCCAATCTTGTTTTACCCATAACTTCTTCATTTTAAATCCGTTTTGAGTGAATCAAATTGCTATGGTTTCATATTGAACTCTATTTTATGAATATAAACAGAAAAGGTATAGGTTTATAGTCATAAAAATAAGTTACAAGTCATTTTTGTAAAGGTAGTCATTTCAGTCGAAAGAACGACGTCTAGATGACCATTTTAGAAAACATACTTCCACTTTGAGTTTAACCATAATTTTTGGATATAGTTTCATGTTCATAATAAAAATCATTTTCCCAGAATAACAACTTTTAAATCAAAGTTTATCATAGTTTTTAATTAACTAACCCAAAACAGCCCGCGGTGTTACTACGACGGCGTAAATCCGGTTTTACGGTATTTTTCGTGTTTCCAGGTTTTAAATCATTAAGTTAGCATATCATATAGATATAGAACATGTGTTTAGTTGATTTTAAAAGTCAAGTTAGAAGGATTAACTTTTATTTACGAACAAGTTTAGAATTAACTAAACTATGTTCTAGTGATTACAAGTTTAAACCTTCGAATAAGATAGCTTTATATGTATGAATCGAATGATGTTATGAACATCATTACTACCTCAAGTTCCTTGGATAAACCTACTGGAAATGAGAAAAATAGATCTAGCTTCAAAGGATCCTTGGATGGCTTGAAAGTTCTTGAAGCAGAATCACGACACGAAAACAATTTCAAGCAAGATTTCCACTCGAAATAAGATTGTTATAGTTATAGAAATTGAATTAAAGTTTGAATATGATTATTACCTTGTATTAGAAAGATAACCTACTGTAAGTAACAAAGGTTTCTTGATCTTGGATGATTATTTGGAATGGATTTAGAAAACTTGGAAGTAAACTTGCAATCTTGTAAGTATTCTTGATTTTATGAAACTAGAACTTTTGGAATTTATGAAGAACACTTGGAACTTGAAGATAGAACTTGAGAGAGATCAATTAGATGAAGAAAATTGAAGAATGAAAGTTTTTGTAGGTGTTTTTGGTCGTTGGTGTATGGATTAGATATATAAAGGATATGTAATTTTGTTTTCATGTAAATAAGTCATGAATGATTACTCATATTTTTGGAATTTTATGAGATATTTCATGCTAGTTGTCAAATGATGGCTCCCATATGTGTTAGGTGACTCACATGGGCTGCTAAGAGCTGATAATTGGAGTGTATATACCAATAGTACATACATCTAAAAGCTGTGTATTGTATGAATACGAATACGGGTGCATACGAGTAGAATTGTTGATGAAACTGAACGAGAATGTAATTGTAAGCATTTTTGTTAAGTAGAAGTATTTTGATAAGTGGCTTGAAGTCTTTCAAAAGTGTATGAATACATATTAAAACACTACATGTATATACATTTTAACTGAGTCGTTAAGTCATTGTTAGTCGTTACATGTAAATGTTGTTTTGAAACCTTTAGGTTAACGATCTTGTTGAATGTTGTTAACCCATTGTTTATTATAACAAATGAGATGTTAAATTGTTATGTTATCATGATATTATGATATATAATATATCTTAGTATGATATATATACAGTTAAATGTCGTTACAACGATAATCGTTACATATATGTCTCGTTTCGAAATCATTAAGTTAGTAGTCTTATTTTTACATATGTATTTCATTGTTAATACACTTAATAATATATTTACTTATCATTTAACATAATTAACCAAGTGTATCAATATCTTAATATGATTCATATGTACCTAGTAAGACGTTGTTATAACGATAATCGTTATATATATCGTTTTCGAGTTTCTTAAATTAATAGTCTCATTTTTATGTATATAACTCATTGTTAAAATACCTAATGAGATACATACTTATAATAAAATCATGTTAACTATATATATAACCATATATATGTCATCGTATAGTTTTTACAAGTTTTAACGTTCGCGAATCACCGGTCAACTTGGGTGGTCAATTGTCTATATGAAACCTATTTCAATTAATCAAGTCTTAACAAGTTTGATTGCTTAACATGTTGGAAACACTTAATCATGTAAATAACAATTTCATTTAATATATATATAAACATGGAAAAGTTCGGGTCACTACAACATCTAACTAAGTGTGGGGAGAATCAAGTCTTTAAAGGATAATATGTATTTCTGTTAGAGTTAGATATTCTGTTTTCGTGTAGTTCTCGAGAATGGAACCCGAATGGTCTTTCCCTAGCAGACCCTAAAGAACTAGTCTTCTCCCCCCATTCTGAATTTTTATTTTTTTTAGGTTTTACGAGATGAAGACTTCCTGTGAACTAAACCATGGTCTAATGCTACACGCTTTGATCACTAAACGTAATAATGACACCCTTCCAAGTGAATTGGTATCATTAATCAGAGGCAAATTGGACGGAGTAAGAAAAGAATCCAGGAACGAAAATAATAAGTTACATTTTGGTAAAGGAAAATCAAAATCCGCAGCGAAAAGAAAAGCACGACACCTTGAAAGATGTCATAAATGCGGAAAATGGTCACACGAAGGAAAATGCTCGACAAATCAGACATATTCCAATACCGAATTCGTTACTTTATGCAGAGATGGACTGTTCATATGTTTCGAAGAAAAAACGTTGAATGCTCGAGGTTACGCCTATGTAGCTATGGAAAACCAATTAGTCCGACTATCTTATGAGTGGGCTAAAGCAGGTCACTAAGAATTCTATTTCACAGGTAAGTATGTACAGTTTTTATGTTTATTTTTATTGCTTTTAACCTTTTGATAATAAACGCTAAATCGTTCGCTATAAAGCATTAAATTGGTATTCAATAAAATTAGGTTTTGCGACCGAAGTTATTGATATCATGCAAAAATTTATTACATCACTGCGAAATTTGCCGTTTATTCTTAAGGTATAAATATCTTTAATCATTCAACCCAAAATATTTCAAAAATTCGTCATGAGTTAAACTAGGTTATGGAACCGAAATTACTTTACCGAAAAGAGGGGCGTATATTTTTGATAATATTTGATTGATTAAAGTGGGATAAAAGACCAAAAAGATTTTTAATTTTATTTTTACTTTGTTTTTAAAATTAATATTAAATTAATATTGTAAACCTTTTAAAATCAATATATTTAAATTAATAAATATTTGAAAAAATTAATATTTTTAATATAAGTTTGTATGTATAAAAACAAAAATATAATATAAATTTGGTGTGAATTTTTAATTTTAATAATATGAATTTTTAATTTTATGCATTTTAAATTTAAGTTTGGTGTAAATTTAAAAACAAAAATTTACTTTATTTCGTTAAGTTAAAAATTGATTTCTAAAAATTCGTCGTGAGTTGAAGACTAGGTCGTTGAACCGAAATTGCTCTACCCAAGGGAGGGACGAGAATTTTTATTATCATTATTTTTAATCTTATTGAATTAAAGTATGCCAAAAACATTTAAAAAACCCAAAAATCTTTACTTTTAAAACCACGCTTTGAATTGACAAATTTTAAAATTTTGTCGAGGGACGGACTAGGACAACGATTCGAAACGCCCTCATCCTAAAAAGAAACAAAATTTTAATTTTTATTTAATTATATGTTTTAATAAGTATAAGGTTTTTATAAAATAAAAAAAAAGGAAAAAGTACTGTACCCGAGCCCCATGCGATCGCATGGTGTTTGCACTGCAACTTCATGCGATCGTATGGAGCTGGAATCTAGGCCAGAAATATAAAACCTAGCGAGCTGTGTTCTGTCTCCACACTTACACACACATACACACATGAACACACACTCAAATCCTCACCAAAAATCACCAAATTTCACCATAATTCGTCAAATTTCTTGCTCTAATCATGTCTAGGTTCGGATTCTTCAACAAAAAGAAAACCGATACTGCTGGTGCTTCATCATCATCTAGACAACCACAACAAGAACCTGAACCAGAATATGAGCCGCAATACGAGCCAGAACCCGAACAAGAACCACAACAGGAACAACAACATCAGCCTGGTCAACATGTACCTTATTATGATCCGCTACAATTTGTTGATGCTTTCACAGTATTTTCGATACATCCGCCAGTAGAATACCCAACAATTCCTGAACATACATTGCATCCTAATCTGAGATTCGATAGAAACTGGAGAGATTACCCGGCATATCAAAGTAATAAATTCAAATTAGTAACGAAAGATGTAGAGGTGCCTAGGGTAATTGATTGGAATCCTTTGGAAACGGTACATCTAGCTGACCATGTTAGACTGCTACTGATTCAAAGGTATGGCAGTTCTTCTTTTATCAATTGGGAACGTCTATTCACCATTCATAGACCTGTATATAAGGAAAGGTGTGTTGAGCTGATGAGTACTATAGCGTTAAATGTAGATGTAGATAGATTAGATGATAGAAGTTTTCTTAGATTTATACTTGGCCGTAGGATGTACAGGATGTCCATGCTGGACATGGCCAGGGCTTTGCAGATATATACGCCCGCTGAATTACTACTACCCGATTGTATTAATTTGATTTATCGTGGTGAAAGGGTAGATAGGAATTTTGATGCGAACGCCGTCTGGAGGCGTATGTCAGATTATAATGTTTTTGGGTGGGCAGGAACACATACCTACTTACATATTAACAGAGTCGAGCTTCGTATAATTCATAGATTTTTGGCTAACTCGATTACACAGAGAGGTCACAACAAGGAAAAATTGACCTTACATGATTTATTTTACCTAAAGTGTATTCGAGACCCAAGAGGCTTTGTTAATATCCCTTACTGTGTTAGTTTTTATTTATCTAAAATGGTGGAAGGAATACAGGAAGGGAGGATAATTGGAGGAGGTATTTTTGTTACTCTCATTGGAGAGTATTTAGGTGTAGATAGGGACCAAGGGAGTCCACTTTTGGTATGTAGAGAACAGGTTGAGCCTTTAGGATTGAAGGTTTATGCGGGTGCTAAGGTATTAAAGAGTAGACGCAATCAGGCAGTACCCTATGAAGGTAGTCATCCTCAGGTAGAGAGAGGTTCAGATTAGGAAATGGAGGAAGCGGATGACATTAGGGATGTCATTCGGGAGGCTATGACTGATGTCTACCAGCGTGTAGATGAGGTAGACATTACAAACGTGGAGAGATTTCGTCAGATGGAGCAGTGGTAAGCCCGGAATGATTACGAGCATTCCAGGCAATGACAGCATGATAGATGGGACTATCATCAGCGTCAGATTATGAGTCGGCTGTCACCTCAGGAGCACTACGTCCCGACCCGACCAGCTTACTATCCTCCACACCAGCCCAAGATGAGACCGCCATTTACTCTCTACAACCCTAACCAGGCATACCAGTACACCTATCACCAACCCTGGTACCCGGACGACGAAATGAACTGGAACCCCTATCCAGATTGATTTAGTTCCGGTTGGTAATTTATATGATTTTTAATTTTTATTATTTTTATTTATTTATGTTTAAACATATGATATTTTGATATTTTGATACTTTTATTGTAATGTTTAATATTTTTATTTGTTGTACTAATATTTCATATTTGATTTGAAAGTGGGATTTAAAGTCCCATTTCAAATTACTATGCATGTTTATATTTGTATGTATGTATATTGTCAATTGTACACAACAGGGTAAAACATCGCATTTTTAAAGACTGGCATTAAGTTCAGCAAAAGCTACTGATTTTGACGACAAAACGAAAAACAAATGTGATGTAACAACAAGACGGAATGAACAAATGATATGCACCATTTATCATTCAGCAAACAAACGCCAATATGTTTGAAAACTTTGGTAAAATTTAATCATTTTTCTACGCGAATCACCCTCAATAATTTAAATTGTTACTGATTTCTTGCAAATGAGGGCATTGCAAGATCTTAAGTGTGGGAAGAGGTTAAATTCTTTCGGATTTTAAAATTTTTTAATTTAAACACTTGGTTACCATTAAAAAAAAATACTAGTAACGCAGTAGTTGTATTAGAATCTAGTGCTCTCTGATAATAAAGAACACCCCTGGTCTTATATACTGACTACCGAATTCTAGTAAAATTTTTTAAAATTTTCAATTAAATGAATTCAAAATCATGTTTATACATATTTATGAATGATAAAACTAGGTGTCAACACCGAAATTATTGTTACCTCCGAAAGGACATAAATTGAGAAACAAACCAAAATGTTAGAATTCATTTAAAATGGAATAGAGGACAATAAAAAGGAAAATAAAAGCCAAGTGTGGGAAACATTTACCAAGTTATTTAAAAACATATATCACATATTTTTGTACAAATAATTGAAGATACTTTTGTTTTGGACAAAATTAACCGTTTTACTCGGAAAACTGTAATATATTTGAAAGAAAGATGGATCTACACGATGAATCAATTTCATCATTAAAAGGAAGTAAAGTCTTCCGAAAAAGAAACGCGCTTCTTGATTTAGGTCAGGAAGTTGTCATCCAGACCAGTTGTAGAGTCTACGAAAAACCTTGAAAAGTTTTCTCGAAAATCAGCTGGAAATCCACGGACCTCAGCATCAAACAGGGTCGCCAAGTGGTCAGACTTATCCTAACCATGAGAGGATCTGTCTCATAAAATGCGGAGGACGCCGTACAAATTAGCTTGATAAGACTAATGAATCAGATCCCCAGAAAGGATAATCTCCTTAAAGATCAAAAATCAGCTTTTAAGACTGATATTACTCAATCCTAGAGATTGACCTTAAAGATTGAGAATTACAAACTCATGGAATTCGGTGATATCTAAACTCGAGCTTGAACGAGAAAATATTTTGATCAAAATTACAAACCGATTTGTTTTCTGAAAATCCATTTTCAATGCGTTCATTACCATTGAACTGTAACAACCCAAATCCGTTTAACCAAAAACGGAGTACATTTTTTTATTTATTAGTTAGGTCCCATTAATATAATACATTTTCAACTCTGTTTTAATCGAAACATAACATCATAATGATACGTTTAACAATCTAACATGACCCTTGGCACACAAATTACACTTTACAAAATCATTTGTAATAATGACCCGATCACAAGAAAATACGGGTTAAGACTCAATAACCCAACCCAATACCAAGAGCATAATCCCGGGGACTACCAAATCCCCCATCCACGTCCAAATATCCAAAAGCTACCCCGTCGAGCCCAAGCGCTCCTAAGCATCTAGTCTACAACTAGCTGGCTTCATAATCACAATACCTGTAAAAAGGTAAACAACGAGAGGGGTAAGCATAAAGCTTAGTGAATGCAATAATTATAAATATACATATATAATATACCTACTTGCAAACACTTACACAAATACCTCATACACGCTAGCAATTTACATGGCATACCATCGCAAAGTATATCTCTAAATCTCCAAGACCACAAGCTAGCACAAACAATAGCATATATAACTCGAACAATATAATATGCTACACTACAACACATAACCATGGTTAACCAATCGTACAAGAGAATGGTACTTCGAATTTCCCATCGGTGTTCCCAACAACTGTCAGTATACAACGAATTATATCACTAACCCCTGGGTGGTATCGAACGCCCGAACTTTAAACCCACCCGTCACGCGTAATGTGGTATCGAACGCCCGAACTTTAAACCCACACTACACGCCCACACACACATATATGACATGGTATCGAACGCCTGAACTTTAAACTTATATCATATATCGACCCAATGTGGTATCGAACGCCCGAACTTAAACCCATATCGAACCTCGAACAAGTAAATACATTATATACACACATGTATAATCATTCCACTCACCTCGTGAACTCGAGCATTACAAACCATGCACGAAATCTTCACCACACGCAACCGAGCAAGATTTTACCTATAATACGCATATAGGTATACACATAATCTACATACAACCCCATTTGGACTCTCGACCCGCCCAAATGAACAACAAGTGCAAAATACACCCTTTTGCACTTTTAACGCTACCCGAAGGTCCAAAACTAACGAAACTAGTTCTCGCATTCCTGAAATACCTAAATATGTCAACTTTAACCTCTAAACGCATACTAGCTCGTATTTTACACAAAACCCATTCCATGGTTGATCAAGTTTGACTTTATTGCTAAAACACCAAATTTTAACCTAAAATCACTTCTCGCGAGTAATTACATCAAAAGCATCATTTAACACTTAACAAATGTGTTTAACATCCAATTAATCCAAATTAGTGTCATCCTGAATTTTGACCCAATTTAAATTGCTCATTTTGACCAAAGTCATAAAACGCCCCAAAATCACTAACGACTAGTGATTATATTTCCAAGACAACCACTAACACTTAAATCAAGTATTTACCTACTTGATTTACGAAAACTTAACTTAAAACTTAATTTGACAACGAATCGAGCTTACTTGTCCCGAAATACCCATTTGACCCGTTTTGACCTAAATTAGGGTTTACACCCAAAAACCAAGTCAACACAAGTGTTCTAACGTTTAACCAACACACGCAAGACCCAAACTCATAATTTCATCACTCGAAACCCATTTTGACACATAAACCCTAATTTCGACCCATTTCAAAATTAGTCAACTCAAATACACCCTAAAGGGTTCCAACGCTTCCAAAATCACTAAACTAAGTGATTACACCCAAAACCAAAGCCTAATCATGGCCAAAACGTCTATCAACCCAAAACCCGCCATGTATCAAAAATAACTAGTTTCCATAAACCCACTTCATCATCTAAATGGGTTTTACAACTAAAAAGCTAAAAACCCTAACTTGAATATCAAATCATAAACATGAATTTCGGAGTTAGAACTTACCATCACTATCACAACGTAGCTGTGAACGAGGAGAACAACTTTAACTCTTGAGACCCGACCCGAATTACTCTTCTTCATCCCCGATTCGAGCTTTCTCTCTCTTAACCCTTTACTCTCTCTAGGGTTTGGGGTGTGAGTGGGAGGGAAGAAATGAGAAGGAAATGAGGTTCAGATAAGATTGGGATCAGTTTTATTACCAAAGACCCGTCCATATGTGAAATACCAACTTTGCCCCTCATTTAACTCATTAAAAGGCTGAAAAGTACCAGAACGTGCCTATTGTCGCGCCGCGGAGCAGATTTATCGGGCCGTGGCCCAAAGAGTGATTTTAGATCACTTTTTTTAAGATTTTTGACCTTCAAAATAGGCATTTGTCGCGCTGTGGCCATTCTGGTCGCGCCGCGGCATTTGCCTGTTTCATCCGAACTTCAGCAAACTTGTTTTGGCCATAACTTTTTGACCGTAACTCCATTTTCGATGAATCAAATATCGTTGGAAACGTAATGAGATTTACTATCCAATGGTAAGGGTTTAGAACATCAACTTCAAATTTATTTGGGATCCAAACATACTCTTACAAGCCTCGTAATTTGAATGACGTTCAAAATAACATGTAACTGAAAAACGGGTGTTACAACTCTCCCCCACTTAAATTGGATCACGTCCTCGTGATCCGCGTCACTTAACTAATCCAGACCTACACCCAACGGTCCTCCGACACCCTCTAAACTCATTGTCCATAACAAAATCCCAATAACCCTTACATACAACAGGGACCACGCCCTACGATCCTACGAAACATAACCACGCTCGTCATCTATAATATCTTCGGTAATCCGAAAAATTCCCCACACGCTAATAATCACTAGAGTGCATTACCGCAACCAGCGGTATCTCATACACTCAACGTCAAAATACGGAAAACACCATTATATTCCATCAAATTCTCCCGGTTACAACTCGCAACAAGCTACATCCATAACCATATCACCCAATGCGATCTACTAAATTCACTACGCCGTAAACTAAGTCTTGCATTAATCCAATCGAGAAGGATCCAGGCCTCATTAAAACTCTGTACTTCGTTGGTTCATAAACACATCACTCAACCGGTCAATCACAAATGTTCTCCGAATCAAGAACCAACTTCCCCTGTCTGCACCACCAGGTCATTCCTTCAATGAAGAAATCTCGGTATCACCAACTAATCACACTAGGGATACAAACTTTCCCAATAATTGATCCGCACACGATCATCAGTCTCTGGATTAATCCAGGACAACAATAATACACCACGTGCTAAACAAAACATCAACACTCGACACAGGGTTTCTCCCCTAAACCCAACAATACATCCATACAAAATGGCTTCCTAGCACTAACATGGAAACTATTTGTTTACTAGAATCCTGTCAATAGCGAATTATCATCCCAACAATTCGCAATTCGTCACGCGACCTCCAAAAGTATTCACCAATGTTAGGTGAATCCTCCAACCTAGACCATCCGTTAAGGATGGTTTCGACATTTCAATGTGGCTAACGGGTCGCATCACTAGGGAATGCACCCTCGCAAACAAACAAAACCCGCGTGTCTCTAAGTGAGACAATCGAAAATAGAACTACCCGCCTCACAATCATCCATAAAGTGGAATAATCCACCAACAATATCCACAATCACGTTTCCCGAAAGGGAAAATACAGTATCCATACCGAAATCGAACTCGTACCTACTTAACAGCACTATCCGGGTTTCGCACCAACCCAATTTTTTTCATCACGAGAGCACCCGCAACGACAGTTACATTCTCTCACGTCCGTGATCTCAAACTTCACACTTGGTCTCATACCGCACTTGGTACTGCACGACCACCTTATACAAGAAGACTTACTCTTCACTTGAGCTAACACCACCGGAGATTCCCTGGGCGGCAGTAAAAACTCCCCCACTTAGGATTTATCTCTCCATTCTCACCGCCAAGATGATAACATCCCGCGGAATTGTAATTCCACGTCACACCTGACCATTCTCACCGTTGGTCATAAACATCAAATCACCGCAAATTCACTTTAGGCTCTTAGAGCCGACATGTACAATCACTTGAGACGTCGTACACGCGACGACATCGCACCGTCATACCACAAATCATAATTTACAGCTCTTCATCGTTCGCAAAGAGAACTCCACCAAAGTCCCACACACGCCTCTATGACTAGGCATATGTCACTCCGCTTAATCAGTCGTGCATCACAGTCAAGATCACCTGACCTTCTACGCAACGAACCATTATCAACAATTGCTCACTCTCATGGGGAAGAGTGACCAATCTGACACAATAATTGCATCGACCGCAATATCAACGCTTCATCATAACCTTCGACCTAATTGACCATTAAGTCCATCACCGGCTCACCGGTCATCCTTACTCATCCATCACATAAGAGCAACAAGATTCGCTCATCTGCCACTTCATAAGAAGTATTTACTGCAATGCTCCTAAACTTCGACTTTCGCAACCGTCGAATTACCATCACCCGTCGATCACTATTTAAAATCTTCGATGCTTCCAAAGGGTATCTCACAGGCACCCTAAGCACAAAGTGATCACACCATCACCGGAGTTGAACATTACACTAGCAGGTATAAGAAGGCACCTGGCGCCGTGTCATGCAGACTCCCACCACAATCAACCAAATTTTAGAAACTCGACCTTTAGGTTCCATACACCCGATGTCCTCTATCTCTCTATAGTAATGACCCGAAGTCATATCCACCTGACAAAACCTTACGGTTTATCGTCTTATCGAAATTTCCTAGCGATCACACGCTACCCGCAATTTCCGCAAGGCCAAACGATATAGCCACACGAAACCTTTCATCTAACGCTAAAGAGATGCTTGGAAACACCAAGTCTTACACTCTTCCGCACATCTCGATAAAAACCACGACTACAAGGGATATTCCATTAGGAATGTTACCTTATAAGCCACAACACACTAACACAATCATCGTCATACGGGTCCCAATCCCATGAGTTCATCGACCCGAAGACTCCTCGATTCACCAATTTCAAGGCGACTCACAACTTGAATCCTAACACGATTCTCTAACCACACACTCTACCGAGTGTAACTCAAAACTACAATCAACTGAAAGGACCAGTCCTAATCCACCCGGAAGAAGTCTTCGACAGTTGGACCCATTGCGATAATTGACTCCAAATAATATCTTTAATATGAGTTAATGCACAGCGGAAGACTTAATTCGTACCTGAGAATAAACATGCTTAAAGTGTCAACCAAAAGGTTGGTGAGTTCATAGGTTTATCATAACAATCTTTTTAATATATTAATAGACCACAAGATTTCATAATCATAAACATAATACACTCGCAAGTGTATGTAAAGCATTCTAAGTAGTTGAGCACCTGGTAACCATACTTAACATTTAATCAACGTCGCATATTCCCTTTATTATGAAATCTCACTACACCGTACCAAGTGTAGTCACCAAAACGAAGTACTGTGCAACCGTTGAATACTGGTCGACCAGTCCGGTTAGGGTTGTCAGGCCCAATAGATCTATCAACAGGATTCACGTTTACAATACCCATGTAAATAGTAGTTACCAAGTTATAGGGAAATATGCCAGTGGTACAACTCAACGTAGAATGTATTTTAAGTACTTGTGTCTATTTCGTAAACATTTATAAAAGCAGCGCATGTATTCTCGGCCCAAAAATATATATTGCAAAAGCAATTAAAAAGGGATCAAATGAAACTCACCATACTGTATTTTGTAGTAAAAATACATATAACATCATTGATCAAGTATAAGGTTGGCCTCGGATTCACGAACCTAGATCATTTGTTTATTCATTAATACATATAACCGTAATCGAATGAATATATATAAGTTTATTAATTACACCATTTTTATATTAATAACATATACTTTTTAATTTGTGTTTTATGTTCAAAAATAATTAATATTTTTATAGTTATATTAATATATATATATGTGTATATCTGTTTAATATTAATTTAAAAATACCTAAATTGTTATATATGAATATTTCTAGAATAATTTTGTTAATAAAGTTAATATATACTTATAATAATAATATTTTTAAAACTTCCATTATTTATTATACTCATAATACTTTTAATAATAACGATATTCATATTATTAATAATCATAATACTTTTTCTTTTGTTTTAATGATAACTTTAAATAAATTGTAGTAATGATAATAGGTTTTAATAATAATGGCACTAATACTAATAATCTTAATATAAAAAAAAATGATAGGATAAAATGATAGTTTTTATAAAACAATATTCTTAACGATAATGGTAATTTTAATAATCATGTTGCTTTTTATAAAAATTTTACTAATTATAATACTAATAATACTAATATTAATGTTAAATGATAATTTTAATAATAATAATAATAATAATAATAATAATAATAATAATAATAATAATAATAATAATAATAATAATAATAATAATAATAATAATAATAAAAATTGAAGCTACCTTCAAAACTAATTGGCCCAAAAATAAACTGTCCTTTCAGGGACTCGAACCTTAGACCTCTCGCACACCCGACAGCAGCCTATACCATTTGGCTAGTTCAGTCTTTCTGTTCTATAATCGACAGAAATATTTATAACCTATTTTAAATTGTTCTTCTTCTTCCTCAATAAATCAAACGACCCATTAACCATACAAAAAGTTTAGGATTTGAACCAAGACTTTCCCCCAGAGTATAATCGATTAATAAATGTCTTTGAATTAGTTGAGAAGTAAAAATAAAAAAAAAATTATGGAGAAAAGGCTGCTACTACAGCTTACGGTATTCATAAAAAAATAAATATATGATTTCGGTTTTAAAAACGTATTAGGCTAAAACCATAACACGAGAAAGATTGTAATCCATTCCTATAAACTATTGGAAACATTTATTGAACTTGAATTACAATATATAACTCGAATTTAATTGATGAACACTAGTTGACTTTTTTAAAAAACAAAAGTTTGACTCTATGATTCGAACTCGATAAAAGGAATTTGGATTTGAAACTCTGCAGATAGTTTATGTATAAGATACCTAGCAACACTGCATTTCCACTTTTTGAAATTCATTACAAAATCGAGTCCTTGAATGTTGAGGTCAAGAACAGGGGTACGTACCCCCTTTTTTTTTATTTCCAGTCAAAATTCATCAGATAAGATTTAATGGTATTTACATTTGTTATTGATAATGGATTTCTAATATCATAAAGAAATCTTCTGTTAAATAGGCAGACAGTCGACATCTTAACAAAACAAACAAAAATTTAAAAGTGGACAATGACGGGAACCAGAATTTGGAGTTGTTCTATTGTTTTTACACTGATTCGATCAATTTTTATAAAAAAAAAAGGACAATCACTACAGCTTGAAACAGATAGATAACAGGATACGTGCACAATTTTTAATTATATATATATAATCTAGTGTTTATCTATCCCTAACTATATGTAACAGCGTATATGTGTATCTGTTAATATCTATATCTATATTTTTTTTTACCTATAACAATAATAATAATATCTAATAATAATACAAATCATGGTTAAGGTATTTCAAGTTATATTTACTTATGTATATATCTATTTCCGTATCATTATATATCGAATATATGTATTTATATTCGTATATTTATTATATATAAAAAAACATAATAATGTTAATTATATAAACATTAATATTTGATATTAATTTTATGAATAATAATGAAACTACTAATGATAATAATAATAATAATAATAATAGAATTAATAACAATACTTGTACATCTCTATTTTCATATATTCTTATATATTTTAACATACACCTAATAGTAAATATGTACAGAAATCATGTGTTATGTAACAACTTAATTATTATTATTATTATATCGTTTATTATTTTACAATTAATTGTTCGTGAATCGTCAGGCATGGTCAAAGGGTAATTGGTTTCATGAATATAGATTTCAAACTTTCTAGACTCAACATTACAGATTTTTCTTATCGTGTCGAAAACATATAAAGATTAAGGTTTAAATTTGGTCGGAAATTTCCGGGTCATTACAGTACCTGCCCGTTAAAGAAATTTCGTCCCCGAAATTTGATAGAGGTCGTCATGGATAACAATAAGAATGTTTTCATGACGAATATGAGGTAATAATGGAGTTTTATTATTTTTGAGAGAGATATAGATAAAACGATTCAATCATGTGAAACGCACGAGTGAAGCTATCACCAAAGAGTGAAATGAGTAAATAATATATTCATTTCAACCGATGACGTAGTTACTATTGATTTCCGGAATTTAAGGAATTTAAAGAAAATCTTACGTAATAAGATTTGGTTCTTCGGCGATCAGGATCTTCTTTGATTTAATGCGGTAATCTGTTTTGATATACTTTTAATTTTTACATCTGTCATTTTTCTCTTTCATCTACCACCGGAGGATCTTATTTACTTTTACTATTATCTTGGGATTATAGTGTTATTAATTTTCCTGTGCCTTTACGGGGCAATACGTATTGATATGCACGGTTTGTAGTTTCAAGGTTGTTATCGGCTTTATATTCTCCCTTATATTTCGAAGCTCTATGCTTTTGTTTTCTCTTTCTGACTTCAAGTCAAGCGAATAATGGTCCAGAATTCGTAGATATAGAGTTTCGAATGATTATAATGTTTTAAGCAGGAAGGAAAGTGATAGCACGATTTGATTTTCAAATTTATCAAAATTACTGAAGATAGAACAATCAAGAATATATTCTTCTTGATATGTTCGGAGGTTAAGTAGAATGAAAGAGTTATGTAACATGGCACATGATGACGTTATAGTATGTGAATCATCACTTTCCATTAGAAACTTAGCATGACTTACTGTAATATAATCACGTTGGCCAAGTGTCATTATATTATACTAACTCATGCTTCAATTCCCAACACTTCTCTACAATTCATTCATAATTCATACTCAGATTTTACAGAAGTTTCCAATATAATGAAATTCTGAAAACACGAAGAGGTAGATAATTCAGACAAGAATATTCATGAAAATATCCTCAGAAATATCAAAGATATTTATGATGATATTTTTGGAATTTCTAAGTTCGAAGATTGATGGAGAAAATTTTCCGCAAGATTTTAACGTGGGTACGGAGCAAGATATTCTCTAAAAATTTTATCGAATTCAGATTTATCTGGGTTCTATGAATTTAGAGTATGTTACTTGTATTTCTCCTTGATTTCCTTTATGGTTAGCTCAATCCGTTTTTCAGTTCCAAATTTTCTGAGCTTTTCCAACATACCATTCTTATTGTCAAGCTTTTGGCCATTAAGACCATCTATAGCTTTCGCTGCTTCGTCAGGATTTTCAAAGTTAACGGATCTGGATCATCGGTTATCAAATCGAGGTGTTTTCTGAATAATTGTGTTTTTAGATGATTAAACGCTGATGGTAATATGGTGGAATATAAAAGGTTCCCCAGTAACAATAAAGAGTACACATATATATCAAGGTTATAATAAGGTTGTTTCGGATGAAAAGTCGGAGTTGACTTGCTGGAGCTGTGACAAAATTTGCTACTTTGAAAGGGATTACCAAATTATTTTGGGTAATAATAACACTAAAGGAATTAGCACAGCTACGTGTTAATCGTTTACTCAGTTTCCGAGGGTTTTTCAGATGCATAACTATATGCATCAATCTTTTCTTCCGTAGATGAGGTGCGGCTGGTTCATCCTCTCGATCGAGGTGTTTTCAAGAATCATGAAAGGTTTGAACGCGGATAGGAATCGTCAAAATACAAATGAGATTTTTAAGATGAAATCAAGTGGCAAGCTTGAAGAATTGTTTAGTTTCATATGTTATAATCAATATTTTAATTCATTTTAATTGTCCAAAGTTAGCAGTCCAATTGTCCAATAGTCCAATGATTCATATACAGTTATATATGTAATATTCGAATTAATTAATACGTATCGAGACCCGTGTACCGATCTCAGTATTGATCACAACTCAAACCATATATATATTTTGGAATCAACTCCAACCCTGTATAGCCAACTCCCACATTCACATATAGAGTGTCTATGGTTGTTCCAAAATATATATATAGATGGGTCGATATGATAGATCGAAACCTTGTATACATGTCCCGTTATTTAGAGTGTGTAAAATAAATAAATATATATCATGACCTGTGTACAACGTATTGTCTCAGAATTAATCCGACGTATTGTGTACATGTGTCTCGATTTAAAGTGCGTAAAAGTAAATAACTGAAATTAAATGACGATAAATAAAATTGCGAGGATGTAAATTGCGATAAATAAAATGTAATACGGAATTAACAGTTAGCTGGGAACAGTTAGCTAGGAACAGTTAGGGTGGATTCTTAACAATATTTCAATTAATTAGTTCGTTTATTTCTAACAAATTTTATTCATTCAATGTTTTCTTCATTATGCCACTTGTTGAATTCTGATAGGTCAAAATCCAAATATGAAATTTGAATGGAAATGGTTGTTTTTGTGATGAACGGATACGTATATCGGTGGTTGTAAGTAGGATAGTAAATAATCGTTGAATCAGATTCGAAGAATGTACAGTGTAACTTATTAATGTGAAATTTAAATATTCCTCAGGTACTACCTACCCGTTAAAATATTTTCATCATTAATAGTTTGTACGAAAGAATTTTTAATTACAATCTTTATGAAAATATACTTGCATATATATTTTCTTCGGATGTAATTATGAATTTAATGAGTTAATAGGATATTAAACTCATTTAATTTTTTGTTATTACTAGATTACATGATCTCTAAAACATTAGAGATTACATAATCATCATGAGGTAGAACGATATGTAGAACGAAGATCATATTCGAAGTACAGATGGTGATATTGAAGCGTGTGAGGTTGATATCCGAGGTACAGATTGTGATGTTGAGGGTTACGGCGCGGTTGTGGTTTGGGGGTGATAAGAGTACTGTTGACGTTAATGATGGTGGTGCTAATTATGCTGCTGGTGCTGCTGCTGGTGTTTGTAACCTTCGCACCATATTCTCCAAAGCCGTCACGCGAGCGCGTAGTTCGTTAACTTCTGCTAGTACACCGGGATGATTGGCGGTTGGAGTGAGCGAATGAACAAGATTCGAAATATGGGATAGTATATAATCGTGACGAGACACTCTGAAGATGAGAGAGAAAATGATTTCTCGAACAGGTTCGCCGGTAAGTGCTTCAGGTTCATCGCCAAGAGGGCAATTTGGTAGATGGAAAAGATCTTCGATGCGGAATGATTTTCAGATATCGGATGATATTCTAACCATATAGAATATCTATATATAATACTAAAGATTTCGTAGACTACAGAGGAATTTACGGCATATGTCAGGCAAGTCTACAGATGTGCTAAGATATGAATTATCAGATACACTAAGATATGAATTTTTGTCTATACACTATCCATGCAGTAAATGCAGTAACTTGTCTAGACTTAAGAATGATAAGCAGGTAATCTCCTAAGGATGATAAGCAGATGATTTCCGACTTGAAATGATAAGCAAAACTTTTGACACGCAAATACGGTCGAAGTCCAGACTCACTAATGCATCCTAACGACTATCTGTTAGGCACACTAATGCAAGACCTGGTTCACTAAGACCACCACTCTGATACCAACTGAAAGTTGGGGACGCATCCCACTCAGTGCCTTCTCAGCTAACCGCCTGTGACCACTGAGCGTACCTCAGACACTGATTTTACGGCCCGCCTCTCGGCAGTACAGCCAACCCTAATAGGGACCGCGAGGAGTAAGAGCCAATGCTTCGTCACAGGTAACACTGTGAGAACCCCCTCTACGATTAACCCGCTAATAAACGGCATTAAACCAGCTCTGATACCAACTGAAAGGACCAGTCCTAATCCACCCGGACGAAGTCTTTGACAGTTGGACCCATTGCGATGATCGACTCCAAATAATATCTTTAATATGAGTTAATGCACAGCGGAAGACTTAATTCGTACCTGAGAATAAACATTCTTAAAGTGTCAACCAAAAGGTTGGTGAGTTCATAGGTTTATCATAACAATCTTTTTAATATATTAATAGACCACAAGATTTCATAATCATAAACATAATACACTCGCAAGTGTATGTAAAGCATTCTAAGTGGTTGAGCACCTGGTAACCATACTTAACATTTAATCAACGTCGCATATTCCCTTTATTATGAAATCTCACTACACCGTACCAAGTGTAGTCACCAAAACGAAGTACTGTGCAACCGTTGAATATTGGTCGTCCAGTTCGGTTGGGGTTGTCAGGCCCGATAGATCTATCAACAGGATTCGCGTTTACAATACCCATGTAAATAGTAGTTACCAAGCTATAGGGAAATATGCCAGTGGTACAACTCAACGTAAAATGTATTTTAAGTACTTGTGTCTATTTCGTAAACATTTATAAAAGCAGCGCATGTATTCTCAGCCCAAAAATATATATTGCAAAAGCAATTAAAAAGGGATCAAATGAAACTCACCATACTGTATTTTGTAGTAAAAATACATATAATATCATTGATCAAGTATAAGGTTGGCCTCGGATTCACGAACCTAGATCATTTGTTTATTCATTAATACATATAACCGTAATCGAATGAATATATATAAGTTTATTAATTACACCATTTTTATATTAATAACATATACTTTTTAATTTGTGTTTTATGTTCAAAAATAATTAATAATTTTATAGTTATATTAATATATATATATATATATATATATATATATATATATATATATATATATATATATATATATATATATATATATATATATATGAATATTTCTAGAATAATTTTGTAAATTGTTATATATGAATATTTCTAGAATAATTTTGTTAATAAAGTTAATATATACTTATAATAATAATATTTTTAAAACTTCCATTATTTATTATATTCATAATACTTTTAATAATAACGATATTCATATTATTAATAATCATCATATTTTTTCTTTTATTTTAATGATAACTTTAAATAAATTGTAGTAATGATAATAGGTTTTAATAATAATGGCACTAATACTAATAATCTTAATATAAAAAAAATGATAGGATAAAACGATAGTTTTTATAAAACAATATTCTTAACGATAATGGTAATTTTAATAATCATGTTGCTTTTTATAAAAATTTTACTAATTATAATACTAATAATACTAATATTAATGTTAAATGATAATTTTAATAATAATAATAATAATAATAATAATAATAATAATAATAATAATAATAATAATAATAATAATAATAATAATAATAATAATAATAATAATAATAATAATAATAATAATAATAATAATAATAATAATAATAATAATAATAATGATAATGATAAAAATTGAAGCTACCTTCAAAAGTAATTGGCCCAAAAATAAACTGCCCTTTCAGGGACTCGAACCTTAGACCTCTCGCACACCCAACAGCAGCCTATACCATTCGGCTAGTTCAGTCTTTCTGTTCTATAATCGACAGAAATATTTATAACCTATTTTAAATTGTTCTTCTTCTTCCTCAATAAATCAAACGACCCATTAACCATACAAAAAGTTTAGGATTTGAACCAAGACTTTCCCACAGAGTATAATCGATTAATAAATGTCTTTGAATTAGTTGAGAAGTAAAAATAAAAAAAATTATGGAGAAAAGGCTGCTACTACAGCTTACGGTATTCATAAAAAAATATATATATGATTTCAGTTTTAAAAACGTATTAGGCTAAAACTATAACACGAGAAAGATTGTAATCCATTCCTATAAACTATTGGAAACATTTATTGAACTTGAATTACAATATATAACTCGAATTTAATTGATGAACACTAGTTGACTTTTTTTAAAAACAAAAGTTTGACTCTATGATTCGAACTCGATAAAAGGAATTTGGATTTGAAACTCTGAAGATAGTTTATGTATAAGATACCTAGCAACACTGCATTTCCACTTTTTGAAATTAATTACAAAATCGAGTCCTTGAATGTTGAGGTCAAGAACAGGGGTACGTACCCCTTTTTTTTTTATTTCCAGTCAAAATTCATCAGATAAGATTTAATGGTATTTACATTTGTTATTGATAATGGATTTCTAATATCATAAAGAAATCTTCTGTTAAATAGGCAGACAGTCGACATCTTAACAAAACAAACAAAAATTTAAAAGTGGACAATGACGGGAACCATAATTTGGAGTTGTTCTATTGTTTTTACACTGATTCGATCAATTTTTATAAACAAAAGGACACTCACTACAGCTTGAAACAGATAGATAACAGGATACGTGCACAATTTTTAATTATATATATATAATCTAGTGTTTATCTATCCCTAACTATATGTAACAGCGTATATGTGTATCTGTTAATATCTATATCTATATTTTTCTTTTACCTATAACAATAATAATAATATCTAATAATAATACAAATCATGGTTAAGGTATTTCAAGTTATATTTACTTATGTATATATCTATTTCCGTATCATTATATATCGAATATATGTATTTATATTCGTATATTTATTATATAAAAAAAACATAATAATGTTAATTATATAAACATTAATATTTGATATTAATTTTATGAATAATAATGAAACTACTAATGATAATAATAATAATAATAGAATTAATAACAACACTTGTACATCTCTATTTTCATATATTCTTATATATTTTAACATACACCTAATAGTAAATATGTACAGAAATCATGTGTTATGTAACAACTTAATTATTATTATTATATCGTTTATTATTTTACAATTAATTATTCGTGAATCGTCAGGCATGGTCAAAGGGTAATTGGTTTCATGAATATAGATTTCAAACTTTCTAGACTCAACATTACAGATTTTGCTTATCGTGTCGGAAACATATAAAGATTAAGGTTTAAATTTGGTCGGAAATTTCCGGGTCATTACATCATTAGACTTGTCGCATTCCATTACGGAATTTAAGTCCTCAACGCACACACACGCATACAATAAATCGGTCATCCTAGTTACGATGGGTAACTAAAACCAATAACAATCTCAACAGTGCACCCACTACTTAGGGTGACTAAGCACGCACCAAACTCGTGAGTTGCTCACTCACCTTAGCTAACCAAATCCACCGTAACACTTCCCGACTCGCAATGAACTCGACGTGACAACAATCACATCACCTGAGACAACTATAACCTAGGAACCATTAAAAGATTCCTCATTCATCCCGAATCTACCCCAACCATGCCACGTTTCCTCCGCTCGGTACCCGTCATGTCATGCTCGATGTCAAGATACACTTTCGTAATAATGGTGATCAATCACTATTACAAATGCGTACCTTACCATTTCCACATGGTCATGCAAAGTACTTTACCCGGACTGACGCAACATTCACACAAAATAACCCGCGATAACTCCTAGTACCCGAATGACCCAAGTCCTTACCGTGAACTTGATCACTCAAACCGCCAAACATGCTAATCTCTCCAATAGATTCGTTTCTAGGACACCGCACCAAAAGATACATGTATATATATACACCAATATACAATAATAATAAGCGTACACAAGTACACCACAACAACAAGTCAACCTACAACCTAGGTGACTATCACTAAATCAACGTCCAAGTTCGCCTACTTACATTAGGCACTAGCGATCTAAGACACTAATTTACACATGAAATAAGGCCCCACAAAATTCCACATTGGACAAGCACAAGTCCTAGTTAGTCACCTACTCAAAGGCACTAACAAATCTCAATCCGACCCGTAATCCTACAAGTCCCGCAATTAACGCACCACTATCAATAAGTCTAAGACTAGGCACCTATTCCAAGGTCACCTAATTCTCTTAGACCATGCTCTGATACCACTTGTAACAACCCAAATCCGTTTAACCAAAAACGGAGTACATTTTTTTATTTATTAGTTAGGTCCCATTAATATAATACATTTTCAACTCTATTTTAATCGAAACATAACATCATAATGATACATTTAACAATCTAACATGACCCTTGGCACACAAATTACACTTTACAAAATCATTTGTAATAATGACCCGATCACAAGAAAATACGGGTTAAGACTCAATAACCCAACCCAATACCAAGAGCATAATCCCGGGGACTACCAAATCTCCCATCCGCGTCCAAATATCCAAAAGCTACCCCGAGCCCAAGCGCTCCTAAGCATCTAGTCTACAACTAGCTGGCTTCATAATCACAGTACCTGTAAAAAGGTAAACAACGAGAGGGGTAAGCATAAAGCTTAGTGAATGCAATAATTATACATATACATATATAATATACTTACTTGCAAACACTTACACAAATACCTCATACACGCTAGCAATTTACATGGCATACCATCGCAAAGTATATCGCTAAATCTCCAAGACCACAAGATAGCACAAACAATAGCATATATAACTCGAACAATATAATATGCTACATTACAACACATAACCATGGTTAACCAATCGTACAAGGGAATGGTACTTCGAATTTCCCATCGGTGTTCCCAACAACCATCAGTGTAAAACCAATTATATCACTAACCCCTGGGTGGTATCGAACGCCCGAACTTTAAACCCGCCCGTCACGCGTAATGTGGTATCGAACGCCCGAACTTTAAACCCACACTACACGCCCACACACACATATATGACATGGTATCGAACGCCCGAACTTTAAACCCATATCATATATCGACCCGATGTGGTATCGAACGCCCGAACTTAAACCCACATCGAACCTCGTACAAGTAAATACATTATATACACACATGTATAATCATTCCACTCACCTCGTGAACTCGAGCATTACAAACCATGCGTGAAATCTTCACCACATGCAACCGAGCAAGATTTTACCTATAATACGCATATAGGTATACACATAATCAACATACAGCCCCATTTGGACTCTCGACCCGCCCAAATGAACAACAAGTGCAAAATACACCCTTTTGCACTTTTAACGCTACCCGAAGGTCCAAAACTAACGAGACTAGTTCCCGCGTTCCCAAAATACCCAAATATGTCAACTTTAACCTCTAAACGCATACTAGATCGTATTTTACACAAAACCCATTCCATGGTTGACCAAGTTTGACTTTATTGCTAAAACACCAAATTTTAACCTAAAATCACTTCTCGCGAGTAATTACATCAAAAGCATCATTTAACACTTAACAAATGCGTTTAACATCCAGTTAATCCAAATTAGTGTCATCCTGAATTTTGACCCAATTTAAATTGCTCATTTTGACCAAAGTCATAAAACGCCCCAAAATCACTAACGACTAGTGATTATATTTCCAAGACAACCACTAACACTTAAATCAAGTATTTACCAACTTGATTTACCAAAACTTGACTTAAAACTTAATTTGACAACGAATCGAGCTTACTTGTCCCGAAATACCCATTTGACCCGTTTTAACCTAAATTAGGGTTTACACCCAAAAACCAAGTCAACACAAGTGTTCTAATGTTTAACCAACACACGCAAGACCCAAACTCATAATTTCATCACTCGAAACCCATTTTGACACATAAACCCTAATTTCGACCCATTTAAAAATTAGTCAACTCAAATACACCCTAAAGGGTTCCAACGCTTCCAAAATCACTAAACTAAGTGATTACATCCAAAACCAAAGCCTAATCATGGCCAAAACGTCTATCAACCCAAAACCCGCCATGTATCAAAAATAACTAGTTTCCATAAACTCACTTCATCATCTAAATGGGTTTTACAACTAAAAAGCTAAAAACCCTAACTTGAATATCAAATCATAAAGATGAATTTCGGAGTTAGAACTTACCATCACTATTACAACGTAGCCGTGAATGAGGAGAACAACTTTAACTCTTGAGACCCGACCCGAATCACTCTTCTTCATCCCCGATTCGAGCTTTCTCTCTCTTAACCCTTTACTCTCTCTCTAGGGTTTGGGGTGTGAGTGGGAGGGAAGAAATGAGAAGGAAATGAGGTTTAGATAAGATTGGGATCAGTTTTATGGCCAAAGACCCGTCCATATGTGAAATACCAACTTTTCCCCTCATTTAACTCATTAAAAGGCTGAAAAGTACCAGAACGTGCCTATTGTCGCGCCGCGGAGCAGATTTGTCGCGCCGTGGCCCAAAGAGTGATTTTAGATCACTTTTTTTAAGATTTCTGACCTTCAAAATAGGCATTTGTCGCGCCGTGGCCATTCTGGTCGCGCCGCAGCATTTTCCTGTTTCATCCGAACTTCAGCAAACTTGTTTTGGCCATAACTTTTTGACCGTAACTCTGTTTTCGATGAATCAAATATCGTTGGAAATGTAATGAGATTTACTATCCAATGGTAAGGGTTTAGAACATCAACTTCAACTTTATTTGGGATCCAAACATACGCTTACAAGCCTCATAATTCGAATGACGTCCAAAATAACATGTAACTGAAAAACGGGTGTTACATGAACGTAAAATCCTAGGAATTCACCTGGAATTCATTAGGTCACCTGAACCAAATTGGGTGTCAACCGTAAGAACAGTGGTTGCATAGCATGGTCAAAGACAGGACCTTGTGCCAGACCGAAAAACCATAAGGGTGAGCTTTACTATTGCTCCTACAAAGGATAGTAATTGCATCCGACACATTATAGACCATAATTAAAAGCATGTCAGGGTACATTGCCTTAACAGTTGCTTGTTCAACGCTTTCCTTTACAATCAGACGGTAGTTTATTGAAAGGTAATATACGGAGCAAGTATACTGGACGTGTTGCTTTCCCAATACAAGGTTAGCAAGTGGGTGACACAAAACCGTAAGTTTTGAGCTAAAATTTTCAAATCTGAAACCCACCAAACCCACAAAAACAATTTTGCAACGCCGGTGAAGGGTTATTCCGAAAAACTTATCTAGGGTAAAAGCTAGATTTAATTTTCAAAAGATCAAATGTTTTCATAAAGATCCAATTTCCTTAAAGGATCTAAATTTTTATAGTCATGTGGGACTGTAAACCACATCGTTACTACCAATGTTCATACCGCCGTATAAAAATTACTGATGTACAAAGTGTGAAGAATAAAGAAGTGATTCTAGTATTTTTATTTCAAGACTATATTGCTTGAGGACAAGCAACGCTCAAGTGTGGGAATATTTGATAATGCTAAAAATGAACATATATTTAATAGCATTATCCCTCAAGGAAGACAAGCTTTTAGTTTCAATTGTTCTATTTACAAGTGATATTCGTTTAAATAATAAAAGGTGAAGACAAAAGACAGATTCGACGAATTGAAGACGCAAACGACCAAAAAGCTCAAAAATACAAAGTACAATCAAAGTGGTTCCAATTATTGATGAGAAACGTCTCAAAATTACAAGAGTACAAGACGCGAAACGCAAAATACAAGACATTAAATTGTACGCAAGGACGTTCGAAAATCCGGAACCGGGACCAGAGACAATGTAGTGACCCGAACTTTTCCATGTTTATATATATATTAAATGAAATTGTTATTTACATGATTAAGTGTTTCCAACATGTTAAGCAATCAAACTTGTTAAGACTTGATTAATTGAAATAGGTTTCATATAGACAATTGACCACCCAAGTTGACCGGTGATTCACGAACGTTAAAACTTGTAAAAACTATACGATGACATATATATGGTTATATATATAGTTAACATGATTTTATTATAAGTATTTATCTCATTAGGTATTTTAACAATGAGTTATATACATAAAAATGAGACTATTAATTTAAGAAACTCGAAAACGATATATATAACGATTATCGTTATAACAACGTCTTACTAGGTACATATGAATCATATTAAGATATTGATACACTTGGTTAATTATGTTAAATGATAAGTAAATATATTATTAAGAGTATTAACAATGAAATACATATGTAAAAATAAGACTACTAACTTAATGATTTCGAAACGAGACATATATGTAACGATTATCGTTGTAACGACATTTAACTTTATATATATCATACTAAGATATATTATATATCATAATATCATGATAATATAAAAATTTAACATCTAATTTGTTATAATAAACAATGGGTTAACAACATTCAACAAGATCGTTAACCTAAAGATTTTAAAACAACATTTACATGTAACGACTAACGATGACTTAACGACTCAGTTAAAATGTATATACATGTAGTGTTTTAATATGTATTCATATACTTTTGAAAGACTTCAAGACACTTATCAAAATACTTCTACTTAACAAAAATGCTTACAATTACATCCTCGTTCAGTTTCATCAACAATTCTACTCGTATGCACCCGTATTCGTACTCGTACAATACACAGCTTTTAGATGTATGTACTATTGGTATATACACTCCAATGATCAGCTCTTAGTAGCCCATGTGAGTTACCTAACACATGTGGGAACCATCATTTGGCAACTAGCATGAAATATCTCATAAAATTACAAAAATATGAGTAATCATTCATGACTTATTTACATGAAAACAAAATTACATATCCTTTATATCTAATCCATACACCAACGACCAAAAACACCTACAAACACTTTCATTCTTCAATTTTCTTCATCTAATTAATCTCTCTCAAGTTCTATCTTCAAGTTCTAAGTGTTCTTCATAAATTCCAAAAGTTCTAGTTTCATAAAATCAAGAATACTTTCAAGATTGCAAGTTTACTTCCAAGTTTTCTAAATCCATTAAAAGTAATCATCCAAGATCAAGAAACCTTTGTTACTTACAGTAGGTTATCTTTCTAATACAAGGTAATAATCATATTCAAACTTTAATTCAATTTCTATAACTATAACAATCTTATTTCGAGTGGAAATCTTACTTGAAATTGTTTTCGTGTCATGATTCTGCTTTAAGAACTTTCAAGCCATCCAAGGATCCTTTGAATCTAGATCTATTTTTATAATTTCCAGTAGGTTTATCCAAGGAACTTGAGGTAGTAATGATGTTCATAACATCATTCGATTCATACATATAAAGCTATCTTATTCGAAGGTTTAAACTTGTAATCACTAGAACATAGTTTAGTTAATTCTAAACTTGTTCGCAAATAAAAGTTAATCCTTCTAACTTGACTTTTAAAATCAACTAAACACATGTTCTATATCTATATGATATGCTAACTTAATGATTTAAAACATGGAAACACGAAAAACACCGTAAAACCGGATTTACGCCGTCGTAGTAACACCGCGGGCTGTTTTGGGTTAATTAATTAAAAACTATGATAAACTTTGATTTAAAATTTTTTATTCTGAGAAAATGATTTTTATTATGAACATGAAACTATATCCAAAAATTATGGTTAAACTCAAAGTGGAAGTATGTTTTCTAAAATGGTCATCTAGACGTCGTTCTTTCGACTGAAATGACTACCTTTACAAAAACGACTTGTAACTTATTTTTCTGACTATAAAACTATACTTTTTCTGTTTAGATTCATAAAATAGAGTTCAATATAAAACCATAGCAATTTGATTCACTCAAAGCGGATTTAAAATGAAGAAGTTATGGGTAAAAGAAGATTTGATAATTTTTCTAATTTTAGCTACGTGAAAATTGGTAACAAATCTATTCCAACCATAACTTAATCAACTTGTATTATATATTATGTAATCTTGAGATACCATAGACACATATACAATGTTTCGACCTATCATGTCGACACATCTATATATATTTTGGAACAACCATAGACACTCTATATGTGAATGTTGGAGTTAGCTATACAGGTTGAGGTTGATTCCAAAATATATATAGTTTGAGTTGTGATCAATACTGAGATACGTATACACTGGGTCGTGGATTGATTCAAGATAATATTTATCGATTTATTTCTGTACATCTAACTGTGGACAACTAGTTGTAGGTTACTAACGAGGACAGCTGACTTAATAAACTTAAAACATCAAAATATATTAAAAGTGTTGTAAATATATTTTGAACATACTTTGACATATATGTATATATTGTTATAGGTTCGTGAATCAACCAGTGGCCAAGTCTTACTTCCCGACGAAGTAAAAATCTGTGAAAGTGAGTTATAGTCCCACTTTTAAAATCTAATATTTTTTGGATGAGAATACATGCAGGTTTTATAAATGATTTACAAAATAGACACAAGTACGTGAAACTACATTCTATGGTTGAATTATCGAAATCGAATATGCCCCTTTTTATTAAGTCTGGTAATCTAAGAATTAGGGAACAGACACCCTAATTGACGCGAATCCTAAATATAGATCTATTGGGCCTAACAAACCCCATCCAAAGTACCGGATGCTTTAGTACTTCGAAATTTATATCATATCCGAAGGGTGTCCCGGAATGATGGGGATATTCTTATATATGCATCTTGTTAATCTCGGTTACCAGGTGTTCACCATATGAATGATTTTTATCTCTATGTATGGGATGTGTATTGAAATATGAAATCTTGTGGTCTATTGTTACGATTTCATATATATAGGTTAAACCTATAACTCACCAACATTTTTGTTGACGTTTAAAGCATGTTTATTCTCAGGTGAATACTAAGAGCTTCCGCTGTTGCATACTAAAATAAGGACAAGATTTGGAGTCCATGTTTGTATGATATTGTGTAAAAACTGCATTCAAGAAACTGATTTCGATGTAACATATTTTTATTGTAAACCATTATGTAATGGTCGTGTGTAAACAGGATATTTTAGATTATCATTTAATCTACGTAAAGCTTTTTAAACCTTTATTTATGAAATAAAGGTTATGGTTTGTTTTAAAAATGAATGCAGTCTTTGAAAAACGTCTCATATAGAGGTCAAAACCTCGCAACGAAATCAATTAATATGGAACGTTTTTAATCAATAAGAACGGGACATTTCAGTTGGTATCCGAGCGTTGGTCTTAGAGAACCAGAAAATTTGCATTAGTGTGTCTTATCGAGTTTGTTAGGATGCATTAGTGAGTCTGGACTTCGACCGTGTTTTCTTTAAAAATGATTGCTTAACATTTTTGTTGGAAACTATATATTATTAACATGTATATATTATGTGATATATTAATCTCTTAACATGTTTGATATTGTGTGATAGATGTCTACCTCTAGCACAAATCCCATTGACTCACCTAATAATAACGAAGAGTCGAATATATATTGGACTGATTCACAAGTTCCTGAAGAAGAACTGGAAGAAGAATCAGAACCGGAAGAAGAATCAAAACCGGAAGAAGAATCAGAACCGGAGGAGGAAATAGAACCGGTGGGGGAAATAATAAAACGGTTAAGTAAAAGAAAATCCTCAACCAACCGACCAAGGTTAATTATGGCCAATGGTGTTTCCGCCAAGGAAGCAAAATATTGGGAGGATTACCAATTCTCCGATGAATCGAATTCCGATGAGAATTCCTATGATGTTATAGAAATTACCCTGACTGAATTTAAAAAGGCAAAAGAAAATAATAAGAGAAAGGGCATAAAAATAGAGAAATCTAATTCCAACCCCGATGAACTTTATATGTATCGTCAACCCCCGAAGCCCTTAAGTTGTAACAATGACCCGGGAACCTCTAAACCACCAGGTTTTTCTAAACCGTTGTGGAAAACGACAGCTCGTATTAGGGGAACATCATATATCCCTAGAAACTTGGCAAAACGAACCAAAATCGAAGAAGAAGAAGAAACGAGTGAGTCGGAATAAGATAGTTGTATTCGTGTGGTGTAATATATGTAATATAGTGTGCTTATGCTTTATGATATATGTAAAAATTGCTTGTATTAATAAGTATTTTTTTTTATGAATCTAACTCTTGTCTATTTTACAGTATAAAAACACAAAATGGATAGACAACCCAATATTTTAAGAGACCTACCCGGAGACATGATTGATGAAATCTTGTCTAGAGTCGGTCAGAATTCTTCGGCACAACTATTTACGGTGAAATCAGTTTGTAAGACATTCGAAGAACGTTCCAAGAATGTCTTGGTTTATAAGAGACTTTCGTTTGAAAGATGGGGGATATCACATTGGGAAACCCATAAGTTACGATGTGTTTACTTTGACGCATATATTGCGGGGAACCCAAATGCTGTTTTACGCAACAGGTTAAGAAATTATTTTGACTCAATGTATCCAAATATAGGACTTCATGATCTAGAAAAAGAGGCTAACATGCAACATAAAGAAGCATGCTATGCTTACGGGTTAGTAATGTTCGCTTCTCACCAAAGTGAGAAAAAGAACATCGGGCTACAACTATTAAACAAAACGTTCCCACAAGTGACGGAGTCGGTAATTGGGGTAAGAAATGAGGTTTTTAGGTTATTACGAGACTGTTGGTCATTACATAACCCTCGTCCCTTTGACGACGTTACAACACGCTGTCTTATCAACGGCCATAACGGTTATGTTCCACAAGACCAAGGATGGGAAGTAGTCCTAGTAAAACCAGAATGCATGACTTGTTTCTGGACGTATGAATTACGTGTCTTTATTGCCTTTGGTGAACGACTTGTGTACTAGCTAGAATTATCTTCACAAGTATCTTGTATCAAAGTTATTGTGTGCTATATTTCATGCTTTATGTAAAATAAGCGGTATTGTAAGTTTGTAAAATATTGTATAAAAGTTTGAACGCGAAATATTATTATAATCAGTTTTTCATATAGAATTGTAGTAGTTGAATTGTATATTAGCTACTAAGTATGAACTTAACGGGTAGGTACTACCCGAATTTAAACTTATAAAACGCTAATATGAAGAAAAAGCTTTTATAAATGAGTTCATATTATGCTACGAAATACTATTAACTACTCTTAATATTCTGTATGATTAACTTGTTCCATTTGACTATTTTGAAAGAAATGGCACCGACTACTCGACACACCGTGAATATGAATGAAGAGGAATTCCGTACTTTTCTAGCTTCAAACATAGCCGCAGTACAGGCTGCGCTACATACCAACAATAACCTTGGATCTAGCAGTACAGGAAATCGTGTAGGATGCACCTACAAAGAATTCACTGCCTGCAAACCTTTGGAATTTGATGGAACCGAAGGACCAATCGGATTGAAACGGTGGACCGAGAAGGTCGAATCGGTGTTTGCCATAAGTAAGTGTACTGAAGAGGACAAAGTGAAGTACGCTACGCATACCTTCACAGGTTCTGCGTTAACATGGTGGAATACCTATCTAGAGCAAGTGGGACAAGATGATGCGTACGCACTACCGTGGTCAGCATTCAAGCACTTGCTGAACGAGAAGTACCGTCCCAGAACCGAGGTCAATAAGCTCAAGACAGAACTCAGAGGGTTACGAACCCAAGGATTTGATATTACCACGTACGAAAGACGATTCACAGAATTGTGCCTATTGTGTCCGGGAGCGTTCGAAGATGAGGAAGAGAAGATCGACGCGTTTGTGAAAGGATTACCGGAAAGAATCCAAGAAGATATAAGTTCACACGAGCCCGCATCCATACAACAGGCATGTAGAATGGCTCATAAACTAGTGAACCAGATTGAGGAAAGAATTAAAGAACAGATGGCTGAAGAGGCCAATGTGAAGCAAGTCAAAAGAAAGTGGGAGGAAAACGGTGATAAGAATCACCAATACAACAACAACAGCAATTACAATAATAATCGCAACAATTATCCCAACAATCGCAACATCAATCGCAACTACAACAAACGGCCCAACAACAACAACAACAACAACAACAACAACTACAGCAACTACAACAATCATCCCAACAACAATAACAACCGCAACAACAACAACAATCAGAAGCAGCTATGCCAAAGGTGTGAAAAGTATCACTCGAGGTTCTGCACCAAATTTTGCAACAAGTGTAAAAGAAATGGTCATAGCGCGGCGAAGTGTGAGGTCTACGGACCAGGGGTTAACAGAACGAAAGGATCAAATGGTGTCGGAACGAGTAATTGCGGAGCAAGTAGTGTCAGAGCAAGTTATGCCAATGTAGTTTGTTATAAATGTGGAAAACCGGGCCACATTATTAGAAATTGCCCCAACTAGGAGAACACGAATGGACAAGGCCGCGGAAGAGTTTTCAATATTAATGCGGCAGAGGCACAGGAAGACCCGGAGCTTGTTACGGGTACGTTTCTTATTGACAATAAATCTGCTTACGTTTTATTTGATTCGGGTGAGGATAGAAGCTATATGAGTAGAGATTTTTGTGCTAAATTAAGTTGTCCATTGACACCGTTGGATAGTAAATTTTTACTCGAATTAGTAAACGGTAAATTAATTTCAGCAGATAATATATGCCGGAATCGAGAAATTAAACTGGGTAGCAAAATATTTAAGATTGATTTGATACCAGTAGAGTTAGGGAGTTTTGATGTAATAGTTGGCATGGACTGGCTGAAGAAGGTGAAAGCAGAGATCGTATGTTATAAAAATGCAATTCGCATTGTACGAGAAGAAGGAGAACCCTTAATGGTGTACGGAGAAAAGGGCAACATGAAGCTACATCTTATTAGTAATTTGAAGGCACAAAAACTAATAAGAAAAGGTTGCTATGCTGTTCTAGCACACGTCGAGAAAGTACAAACTGAAGAAAAGAGCATCAATGATGTTCCCGTCGCAAAAGAATTTCCCGATGTATTTTCGAAAGAATTAACGGGACTACCTCCACATCGATCTGTTGAATTTCAAATAGATCTTGTACCAGGAGCTGCACCAATAGCTCGTGCTCCTTATAGACTCGCACCCAGCGAGATGAAAGAACTGCAAAGCCAACTGCAAGAACTATTAGAACGTGGTTTCATTCGACCAAGCACATCACCATGGGGAGCTCCTGTTTTGTTTGTCAAGAAGAAGGATGGTACATTTAGGTTGTGTATTGACTACAGAGAGTTGAACAAACTTACCCTTAAAAACCGTTATCCACTGCCGAGAATTGACGACTTATTTGATCAACTACAAGGCTCATCGGTTTATTCGAAGATCGATTTATGTTCTGGATATCATCAAATGCGAGTAAAGGAGGATGATATTCCAAAAACTGCTTTTAGGACACGTTATGGTCATTACGAGTTTATGGTTATGCCGTTTGGATTGACTAACGCACCAGCTGTGTTCATGGACCTTATGAACCGAGTGTGTGGGCCATATCTTGACAAGTTTGTCATTGTTTTCATCGATGACATACTTATTTACTCAAAGAATGATCAAGAGCACGAAGAACATTTGAGAAAAGTGCTAGAAGTATTGAGGAAAGAAAAACTGTACGCTAAGTTTTCAAAGTGTGCATTTTGGTTGGAAGAAGTTCAATTCCTCGATCACATAGTGAACAAAGAAGGTATCCAGGTGGACCCAGCAAAGATCGAAACCGTTGAAAAGTGGGAAACCCCAAAAACTCCGAAGCATATATGTCAATTTTTAGGATTGGCTGGTTACTACAGAAGATTCATCCAAGATTTCTCCAAAATAGCAAAACCCTTGACTGCATTAACGCATAAAGGGAAGAAATTTAAATGGAAGGATGAACAAGAGAAGGCGTTTCAATTATTGAAGAAAAAGCTAACTACGGCACCTATATTGTCATTGCCTGAAGGGAATGATGATTTTGTGATTTATTGTGACGCATCAAAGCAAGGTCTCGGTTGTGTATTAATGCAACGGACGAAGGTGATTGCTTATGCGTCTAGACAATTGAAGATTCACGAGCAAAATTATACGATGCATGATTTGGAATTAGGCGCGGTTGTTTTTGCATTAAAGACTTGGAGGCACTACTTATATGGGGTCAAAAGTATTATATATACCGACCACAAAAGTCTTCAACACATATTTAATCAGAAACAACTGAATATGAGGCAGCGTAGGTGGATTGAATTGTTGAATGATTACGACTTTGAGATTCGTTACCACCCGGGGAAGGCAAATGTGGTAGCCGACGCCTTGAGCAGAAAGGACAGAGAACCCATTCAAGTAAAATCTATGAATATAATGATTCACACTAACCTTACTACTCAAATAAAGGAGGCGCAACAAGGAGTTTTAAAAGAAGGAAATTTAAAGGATGAAATACCCAAAGGATCAGAGAAGCATCTTAATATTCGGGAAGACGGAACCCGGTATAGGGCTGAAAGAATTTGGGTACCAAAATTTGGAGATATGAGAGAAATGGTACTTAGAGAAGCTCATAAAACCAGAAACTCAGTACATCCTGGAACGGGGAAGATGTACAAGGATCTTAAGAAACATTTTTGGTGGCCAGGTATGAAAGCCGATATTGCTAAATATGTAGGAGAATATTTGACGTGTTCTAAGGTCAAAGCTAAACATCAGAAACTATTAGGTCTACTACAACAACCTGAAATCCCGGAATGGAAATGGGAAAACATTACCATGGATTTCATTACTAAATTGCCAAGGACTGCAAGTGGTTATGATACTATTTGGGTAATAGTTGATCGTCTCACCAAGTCAGTACACTTCCTGCCAATAAGAGAAGATGACAAGATGGAGAAGTTAGCACGACTGTATTTGAAGGAAGTCGTCTCCAGACATGGAATACCAATCTCTATTATCTCTGATAGGGATGGCAGATTTATTTCAAGATTTTGGCAGACATTACAGCAAGCATTGGGAACTCGTCTAGACATGAGTACTGCCTATCATCCACAAACTGATGGGCAGAGCGAAAGGACGATACAAACGCTTGAAGACATGCTACGAGCTTGTGTTACTGATTTCGGAAACAGTTGGGATCGACATCTACCATTAGCAGAATTTTCCTAAAACAACAGCTACCATTCAAGCATTGAGATGGCGCCATTTGAAGCACTTTATGGTAGAAAGTGCAGGTCTCCGATTTGTTAGAGTGAAGTGGGGGATAGATAGATTACGGGTCCGGAGATAATACAAGAAACTACCGAGAAAATCATTCAAATTCAACAAAGATTGAAAACCGCCAAGAGTCGACAAAAGAGCTACGCGAACAGTAAAAGAAAAGATATAGAGTTTGAAATTAGAGAAATGGTCATGCTTAAGGTTTCACCTTGGAAAGGCGTTGTTCAATTTGGTAAACGGGGGAAACTAAATCCAAGGTACATTGGACCATTCAAGATTATAGATCGTGTCGGACCAGTAGCTTACCAACTGGAGCTACCTCAACAACTCGTGGCTGTACATAACACTTTCCACGTCTCAAATTTGAAGAAATGTTTTGCTAAAGAAGATCTCACTATTCCGTTGGACGAAATCCAAATCAATGAAAAACTTCAATTCATTGAAGAACCCGTCGAAATAATGGATCGTGAGGTTAAGAGACTTAAACAAAACAAGATACCGATTGTTAAGGTTCGATGGAATGCTCGTAGAGGACTCGAGTTCACCTGGGAGCGTGAAGATCAGATGAAGAAGAAATACCCGCATTTATTTCCAGAAGATACGTCAACACCTCCAACTGCTTAAAATTTCGGGACGAAATTTATTTAACGGGTAGGTACTGTAGTGACCCGAACTTTTCCATTTTTATATATATATTAAATGAAATTGTTATTTACATGATTAAGTGTTTCCAACATGTTAAGCAATCAAACTTGTTAAGACTTGATTAATTGAAATAGGTTTCATATAGATAATTGACCACCCAAGTTGACCGGTGATTCACGAACATTAAAACTTGTAAAAACTATACGATGACATATATATGTAAAAATAAGACTACTAACTTAATGATTTCGAAACGAGACATATATGTAACGATTATCGTTGTAACGACATTTAACTGTATATATATCATACTAAGATATATTATATATCATAATATCATGATAATATAACAATTTAACATCTCATTTGTTATAATAAACAATGGGTTAACAACATTCAACAAGATCGTTAACCTAAAGGTTTCAAAACAACATTTACATGTAACGACTAACGATGACTTAACGACTCAGTTAAAATGTATATACATGTAGTGTTTTAATATGTATTCATATACTTTTGAAAGACTTCAAGACACTTATCAAAATACTTCTACTTAACAAAAATGCTTACAATTACATCCTCGTTCAGTTTCATCAACAATTCTACTCGTATGCACCCGTATTCGTACTCGTACAATACACAGCTTTTAGATGTATGTACTATTGGTATATACACTCCAATGATCAGCTCTTAGTAGCCCATGTGAGTTACCTAACACATGTAGGAACCATCATTTGGCAACTAGCATGAAATATCTCATAAAATTACAAAAATATGAGTAATCATTCATGACTTATTTACATGAAAACAAAATTACATATCCTTTATATCTAATCCATACACCAACGACCAAAAACACCTACAAACACTTTCATTCTTCAATTTTCTTCATCTAATTAATCTCTCTCAAGTTCTATCTTCAAGTTCTAAGTGTTCTTCATAAATTCCAAAAGTTCTAGTTTCATAAAATCAAGAATACTTTCAAGATTGCAAGTTTACTTCCAAGTTTTCTAAATCCATTAAAAGTAATTATCCAAGATCAAGAAACCTTTATTACTTACAGTAGTTTATCTTTCTAATACAAGGTAATAATCATATTCAAACTTTAATTCAATTTCTATAACTATAACAATCTTATTTCGAGTGGAAATCTTACTTGAAATTGTTTTCGTGTCATGATTCTGCTTTAAGAACTTTCAAGCCATCCAAGGATCCTTTGAATCTAGATCTATTTTTATAATTTCCAGTAGGTTTATCCAAGGAACTTGAGGTAGTAATGATGTTCATAACATCATTCGATTCATACATATAAAGCTATCTTATTCGAAGGTTTAAACTTGTAATCACTAGAACATAGTTTAGTTAATTCTAAACTTGTTCGCAAATAAAAGTTAATCCTTCTAACTTGACTTTTAAAATCAACTAAACACATGTTCTATATCTATATGATATGCTAACTTAATGATTTAAAACCTGGAAACATGAAAAACACCGTAAAACCGGATTTACGCCGTCGTAGTAACACCGCGGGCTGTTTTGGGTTAGTTAATTAAAAACTATGATAAACTTTGATTTAAAAGTTGTTATTCTGAGAAAATGATTTTTATTATGAACATGAAACTATATCCAAAAATTATGGTTAAACTCAAAGTGGAATTATGTTTTCTAAAATGGTCATCTAGACGTCGTTCTTTCGACTGAAATGACTACCTTTACAAAAATGACTTGTAACTTATTTTTCGGACTATAAACCTATACTTTTTCTGTTTAGATTCATAAAATAGAGTTCAATATAAAACCATAGCAATTTGATTCACTCAAAACGGATTTAAAATGAAGAAGTTATGGGTAAAACAAGATTGGATAATTTTTCTCATTTTAGCTACGTGAAAATTGGTAACAAATCTATTCCAACCATAACTTAATCAACTTGTATTATATATTATGTAATCTTGAGATACCATAGACACGTATACAATGTTTCGACCTATCATGTCGACACATCTATATATATTTCGGAACAACCATAGACACTCTATATGTGAATGTTGGAGTTAGCTATACAGGGTTGAGGTTGATTCCAAAATATATATAGTTTGAGTTGTGATCAATACTGAGATACGTATACACTGGGTCGTGGATTGATTCAAGATAATATTTATCGATTTATTTCTGTACATCTAACTGTGGACATCTAGTTGTAGGTTACTAACGAGGACAGCTGACTTAATAAACTTAAAACATCAAAATATATTAAAAGTGTTGTAAATATATTTTGAACATACTTTGATATATATGTATATATTGTTATAGGTTCGTGAATCAACCAGTGGCCAAGTCTTACTTCCCGACGAAGTAAAAATCTGTGAAAGTGAGTTATAGTCCCACTTTTAAAATCTAATATTTTTGGGATGAGAATACATGCAGGTTTTATAAATGATTTACAAAACAGACACAAGTACGTGAAACTACATTCTATGGTTGAATTATAGAAATCGAATATGCCCCTTTTTATTAAGTCTGGTAATCTAAGAATTAGGGAACAGACACCCTAATTGACGCTAATCCTAAAGATAGATCTATTGGGCCTAACAAACCCCATCCAAAGTACCGGATGCTTTAGTACTTCGAAATTTATATCATATCCGAAGGGTGTCCCGGAATGATGGGGATATTCTTATATATGCATCTTGTTAATGTCGGTTACCAGGTATTCACCATATGAATGATTTTTATCTCTATGTATGGGATGTGTATTGAAATATGAAATCTTGTGGTCTATTGTTACGATTTGATATATATATAGGTTAAACCTATAAATCACCAACATTTTTGTTGACGTTTAAAGCATGTTTATTCTCAGGTGAATACTAAGAGCTTCCGCTGTTGCATACTAAAATAAGGACAAGATTTGGAGTCCATGTTTGTATGATATTGTGTAAAAACTGCATTCAAGAAACTGATTTCGATGTAACATATTTGTATTGTAAACCATTATGTAATGGTTGTGTGTAAACAGGATATTTTAGATTATCATTTAATCTACGTAAAGCTTTTTAAACCTTTATTTATGAAATAAAGGTTATGGTTTGTTTTAAAAATGAATGCCGTCTTTGAAAAACGTCTCATATAGAGGTCAAAACCTCGCAACGAAATCAATTAATATGGAAAGTTTTTAATCAATAAGAACGGGACATTTTAGACAACTCTCAACGCTCGACGCAACGGACTAAAAATTACAAGTCAACTATGCACATAAATATAATATAATATTTAAATAATTCTTAAAATTATTTATATATTATATATATTTATATAAATCATCGGCAGAATGCAAACAAAGACATGTGACCTGGAAAAGCTGGCCATGCGATCGCATGGCCTGGAAGAACAAATTCCATGCGATCGCATGGCAGTAGGTGGCAGGCCACACCCCTATAAATTCGCAGTTTTGGTTGATCATATTTCCATCATCCATCTCTCTATCTATCACGTATATATATATATATATATATATATATATATATATATATATATATATATATATATATATATATTATAATTTTAATTTTAATTTTAAATTCTAATAATAAGGGTATGTTAGCGAATGTTGTAAGGGTGTAAGTCGAAATACTGTCCGTGTAACGCTACGCTATTTTTAATCACTGTAAGTTATGGTTAATGTTATTTTTAATTTAATGTCTCGTAGCTAAGTTATTATTATGCTTATTTAATACCGAAGTAATCGTGATGTTGGGCTAAATATTAAAATTGGGTAATTGGGCTTTGTACCATAATTGGGGTTTGGATAAAAGAACGACACTTGTGGAAATTAGACTATGGGCTATTAATGGGTTTTATATTAACTAAATGATACCTCGTTGATTTAATATATAGACTTATAATTTGACATATTTATATATAAACACATACGCTTGACTGGGTACGGTGGGCGGAATATCTATAAATATCAATAATTGTTCATTTTACTGGACATGGAACTGGATTAATAGTTAATAGACTTGTTGAAACAGGGGTGGATTACATTTAAGGGAAATTGGTGTAATTGTTAACAAAGTTGTAAAACCTTAGACTACACGCAGTCGATAACCTGGTGTATTCATTAAACAAAGTATTAAGACCTTGTTACAATTCGAATCCCGAATTAGTTAGAATATTTAACTTCGGGAATAAGAATAATTTGACGAAGACTTTCGCACTTTATGATTATGACTGATGGACTATTATGGACAAATCCGTATGGACATATCGAATAATCCAGGACAAAGGACAATTAACCCATGGGAATAAACTAAAAATCAACACGTCAAACATCATGATTATGGAAGTTTAAATAAGCATAATTCTTTTATTTCATATTTAATCGTACTTTTAATTATCGCACTTTTATTTATTGTCATTTTATTTAATTGTATTTTTAATTATCGTACTCTTTAATTATCTCAATTTTATTTTATCGCACTTTTATTTATCGCAATTTCATTATCGTTATTTACTTTACGCTTTAAATTAAGTTATATTTATATTTTACATTAGGTTTTAACTGCGACTAAAGTTTTAAAATCGACAAACCGGTCATTAAATGGTAAAAACCCCCTTTATAATAATAATACTACTTATATATATTTTTGTATTTTTACAATTATAAGTTAAAACTAATATAGCGTTGAACTAGTTTAAGTCTCCATGTGGAACGAACCGGACTTACTAAAAACTACACTACTGTACGATTAGGTACACTGCCTATAAGTGTTGTAGCAAGGTTTAGGTATATCCACTCTATAAATAAATAAATCACTTGTGTAAAATTGTATCATATTTAATAGTATATCCTTGTAAAATTAATACTATTTCATATACCCCTCGCATAACATCAAGGGACCAGTAGAGAAAATACTGTGATACCTGACAGTGAAGATGAAGAAGCTGATGAACAAGGTCAAGAATGTAAGATAATGGGAAAGTTGGACAAAATCTACAAGGAGCAAATTAAGAATCTCAAAAAGGAGTCAAAAATTGTGAAGATGATGAAAGGGGTAATAAAGAAGTTGACCTGCAAGGCAAGCGACACCGAGGATGAGATTTCAAGTGAATAACTCTAAGAATTCCTTGAAGAAGGATAATTGTGGTAAGGAATGTGTAAAACAATTATGCTATGGTTGAATGTAGACATAACGCATTTGAATATTGTAATGCCTTAATCGTACTCAAAAATATGAAAGATTAAAAAGCTAAAATATATTTCAGATAACATGCGGTCGTAGACACGGCTGACCGTGACAGTGACCGAAGATTGACTGCAATACATTCAAGGTTCATTAAATACACACCAATAGCAAATCAATACCACTAACTTACAAACAATATCCAAAAGCAATCAAACTTACCTTCTTCTTTAAAATTCTTGAACAAAACAATTATTCAAAATGGATGAAAATCCTCTTCTCAAGATTCTTTAAATTGAGTTCTTGCACCTCAAAACAATGAGCTCTCCAAAACCCTTTATCTTCTCAAACTCCAAACATCACTCAAATCTCAAAATGATAAAAGTTCACAATAAACTTTCATGTGATGAAAAGAAGAACTCTCAAGATGATTCAAGACACATCCAAGAAGAACATGAAGTGTTCTATGACTATCCTACTCTTCAAAGTGAGTTTGATAAAATTGGATGGGGATCATTTCTTTCACTTAAAACCTACACATTTCCTTCACTTGTCAAGCAATTCTATTCAAAGTTTGAATTTACCTCTGACCGAAGGGTAAAATTCACTTTGCTTGATCAAGACCACGTGATGACACTTAAGCGATTTGGCTACATCCTTAGAGTGCCCAAAAAAGGAGCTGAGTTCTATGATACGAAGAATCATATACAACTCCTTCTAAAGTTCATTCCAAGAAGAGCACTAACCTTACTCTTCATTGATCCAGAACTAAAACTAAGTACTCTCTGTCAAGAAGGAGTTTTGACAATGACATTCGACCAGAGTATGGAACATGCAAAATGATCATAAGTCACAACATCTTCTTCAGAAAAGAAGATGATGATAAAGTTTCCATGACTGAACTTGGATTTATGTGGTGCTTAACCAAGTCCATACAAGTAAATCTTGCCTACATAATGGCTTCCAGGATGCAAGATCTTAAACAAGATCCTTCACAATCCTATCCTTATGGTCGTCGCTTGACGCTTCTGTTCAAGCATCTCAACGTACTGAACCTCACATTTCCCTCAGGAATCAAATGCATCATCACCCATGCTTAATAGAGCTACTTTCAATCACTGTACCCTCCATGCATATTTTCATATATGCATCACTATGTTTCATGATTGCTTTGAATAAAATGTGTGCTTGTTATGTTTTAATATATGTTTTTTCAACGCGCACAATTTAAGGGGGAGTTTTGTTATAAGGGCGAGCTTGGTATCTATGGTGCGTATGACGTTGATGTTCGAGGTACAGATTGTGATGTTAAGGTGTGGGATGCGGATGTTGTTGTTGGTGGTGGTGATGGTACTGTTGGTGTTGCTGATGGTGGTACTGTTGCTGTCGGTGCTGCTGCTGGTGCTTGTAACCTTTGCACCACATTCTCCAAAGCCACTACCCGAGCGCGAAGCTCGTTGACTTCTTCTATTACACCGGGGTGATTGTCGGTTCGGACGAGTGGACGAATAAGATCTAGAATTTGAGATAATATATAATCGTGACGAGACACTCTGGAAATGAGAGAGAAAATGGTGTCTCGAATAGGTTCGCCGGTAAGTGCTTCAGGTTCTTCGCCAAGAGGGCAATGTGGTGGATGGAAGGGATCACCTTCTTCTTGTCTCCAATGACTAAGCAGGCTACGAACCCATCCCCAATTCATCCAGAATAGGTGATGGCTGATTGGTTGATCCAATCCGGTTACACTGTCTTCGGAATTCAGGTGAATATCCATATCGGAATAGCTGTCGGAGTTTAAGGAATTTGAACTTGATACGTGATCCATCTTGTATAATTAGAGGGATGATTTTTGATATGAAATAGATTATAGAATTTAGTTTGGTATTCTTCAACACATAATTTACATATGTATATATAATACCAAATTCCATAAATCACGGAGAATTTTTCGGAAGATGTCAGGAAAAGTTTACAGTAACAGATATGCTAAGATATGAATTTTGTCTATACACTATTCATGCAATCAATGCAGTAAAACGTGTCTAGACTAGGAATGATAAGCAGGTAATTTCCGACAAAAAATGATAAGCAAAACTTTTGACATGCAGACACGGTCGAAGTCCAGACTTACTAATGCATCCTAACAACTATCAGTTAGACACACTCATGTAAGCCTGGTTCGCTAGGACCAATGCTCTGATACCAACTATGACGATCGCTCCAAATCCATATGGACGAACACGTCATTCAATGATTTCATTGCGAGGTATTTGACCTCTATATGATACGTTTTGTAAACATTGCATTCTTTTGAAAAGGCATACCATAAATGAATATTTAATTCCAAGGTTTACGACATCTGATGATTTCTACATATAGAAAATCACCGTAAATAATAGTTTACAATAATACTTCCGTTGACAATGCAGTCAAAATAGATACATGATGATGGTTTTGTGAATGCAACGTTTTCTTGAATAAAGCATGCAAGACTCCATGCACATAGCTTGTATATCATGTAAGCAAACAGCGGAAGACTTCTAGGGAACCTGAGAATAAACATGCTAACAAGTGTCAGCACAAAGGTTGGTGAGTTCATAGTTTTAATGTTTTGCATAATCTGTACATAAAGGTGGATCACAAGATTTCAGTTGTTTCATCCAGAAACGTTTATCAAAATATTCTACGAAATTGAGCACCCTTGTGATGACCCGGGAATTTCCGACCAAATTTAAACATAATCTTATATGATTCGACTCGATAAGCAAAGTCTATTAAACCGAGTCTCATTATGTTTGAACTATTTCATGATAACATTTGACCTTTAACTATTTCCGACGATTCACGAACCTTTAATTGTAACTAAGAATGTAAATATAAATAATTATATATAAAACTAATTATATTAGTATTAATGAACTATTAAGTAATTTTGTTATTATAAAAGATAACATTTAATAACTAAAGATTTTCATTTTGAATATATATAGTATATTGTATATAAATGATTCAAACATATTTTACCAACGTTATCAAAATATTAAATGTACAATGTTATACTTTGTAGTTAATTGTTTAATATACATAATTAATCATCTACTCAACATTTAAAACATGATTTTATATATATGGTAGTATACATATATACATAAATATAACTATATATATATGATTTTATACATAATTATTATATTATGTATATGTAGAAATTTATAATATATCTATGATGAAATAATGTACTATTTTAATAAATATATATAATACTTACATATATAAAACATTTATATTTTTCATAATTACATACATAAGTATAATATAATTAGTATGTAAATAAATATTATAATATATTTATATTAAAATGCATAAATATATAATATTCAGTATATGTTACAATACATATTACATAATTATTAAATATTACATAATAATAGATGATATTAATAAATTAAATTTAAATACAAATATAGTTGTTGTAGTAATGTTATTTGTATCGTCAAATATCAATATTTGTATTCATAATATCACTTTATATCATATAAAGATGAAATTGGATGTATAAATTAGATTATTATTACTAATATTATTATTATCGATAAAATATTAATATTATCATAATTAGTATGGTATTATTATTATTATTATTATTATTATTATTATTATTATTATTATTATTATTATCATTTTTACAATTATTATTATCATTAATATTATATTTATCATTATTATTAATTTTATTAATATTATTAGATATTAATAGTATTGTTATTATATATTATTATTATTAATTAAAAAAAACAGTAGGGATCTATATTATACGTTTGACCTCTGTATCCTTTATCTCTATTATTATTATTTTTTTTGTTTCTTTCCTGCTCCAAACTCGTGAACCTGTGTTGACATTTTCTCCATTTTTTATCAACCGATCTCTATTATTACAAAATGATTATGTATAATTGCAAATCAAATAAAAAGGAAATCCAATGGGATTAAAGAGCACAGCGATATTTTTTTTTTCTTCTTCTCTGCACGCTCCAATTTTTTTTTCTCTTAATTCAATTTCGAATAAAGTTTCAAAATCTAAAAATGCAGAAAGGTTAGAAATCTTTCTTTGAATCTATCTGCAAAATCTCAACTCTCAAATCTTTATATCGATCTTGAATTTTGAAGTCAAAGTTTAGTTTAAAAAAAAGTCAACAATTGTTCTTGAGACAAATTCGCGTTCGTGTATATGTTTCTGATCAAATTGACGATTCCAGTAGTTTTTATACATGTTTAGAAAACTATTTCGTGTTATAAACATTATCTATAATGTTATCTATTACGAAATCAATTTTTTTTGTTTTGTTCCAAGAACCGACGCTGCAGTAGGCCTTTAGTGTTTTTTTTTTTTATTTTAGAACCCAAATTATTATTTTTTCTGTAATGTTTTGAAGCTTTAAAAGGAACCCTGATTTTTTTTTTTTTTTTTTTGGTTATTGATGTTTTGTTGAATCCATGAGACTTGTGGAGAAGAAGAGGAATAGAAGAAAAACAGTTTATATATAAAATTTAAATTCGATATTAGTACAGAGAATCAGAATTGGTGGGATGGTCGAGAGTGTTTGCGTGTGAGCATGTGGTCACGAGATCGAGTCCAGAGGACGGTAGTTTCTTTTTTTTTTTGAAACTCTTTTCATGTGAGGTAGTTTTCTTTTCTAATTTTATTATTGTTATTATATATTAATTATTATTAGTATTATTATTATTATTGTGATTGTTTTGATTGTTATTGTTATTGTTATTATTAGTATCATACTTGTTATCATATTTGAAAGTATTATAGACATTACTATTATTATTATGATAGGTATTAATAATATTATTATTAGTAATAAACTTATCATTTTAGTATTTTATCATCATTAGGATTATGATTATCATTATTATTATTATGAAGGAAATAAAAATATATTATTATCATCAATATTAGAATTTGTACCGGTTTATAAATAATAGTATCATCAGTACATTTACAATTAATAATATCATATTTATCAGTATCATCATTAATATTTACTAGTATTATTATGATTATCATTTATCATTTTATAAATATTAGAACCCTTATTATTAACATAAGTATGGTATTAGTATTAATATTATTTTAGAGTTATTATTATTAGTATCATTAACAGTTATCATTTTCATTTTTTTTGCTATTAGTATTATCATTATTAATAAAATTATTATTATTATTAGTAAATCATTATTATCTAAATTATTATTTTAACAAATAAATCTTTTGTACACTATATATATACTTATGGTATATACTAGGATTGTATTAATAATTCACATAACAAACTAATAAAATTTCATAAATACAATACTAACCACAAATATATGTATATAAATATATTAATGTCACTATTTATATAAACGTAAATCATTATAGATATATATACATAAAATTGATATATATATATAAAATATAACTTAAAATATAATATAAGTATACGTTTTAAAATAAAGGTTAGAATAAATTCTACAAAACTATAATATATAAATAATACATATTAATAAATGAAATTTTGTAACTTACATTATACGTATTAATATATACACAATTGATATAGGTTCGTGAATCCGAGGCCAACCCTGCATTGTTCAATGACGTCATATGTATTTTTACTACAAAATACAGTATCGTGAGTTTCATTTGCCTTTTTACCCTTTATATTTTTGGGCTGAGAATACATGCGCAACTTTTATAACTGTTTTACGAAATTGACACAAGTACGTGAAACTACATTCTATGGTTGGATTATCGAAGTCGAATATGCCCCTTTTTATTAAGTCTGGTAATCTAAGAATTAGGGAACAGACACCCTAATTGACGCGAATCCTAAAGATAGATCTATCGGGCCCAACAAGCCCCATCCAAAGTACCGGATGTTTTAGTACTTCGAAATTTATATCATGTCCGAAGGAGGATCCCGGAATGATTGGGATATTCTTATATATGCATATTGTTAATGTCGGTTACCAGGTGTTCAATCCATATGAATGATATTTTTGTCTCTATGCATGGGACGTATGTTTATGAGAAATGGAAATCTGAAATCTTGTGGTCTATTAAAATGATGGAAACGATTGTTTAAGTTAAACTAATGAACTCACCAACCTTTTGGTTGACACTTTAAAGCAAGTTTATTCTCATGTACGAAAGAAATCTCCCGCTGTGTATTTGCTCATTTTATAGATATTACTTGGAGTCATTCATGGCATATTTCAAAAGACGTTGCATTCGAGTCGTCGAGTTCATCAAGATTATTATCAAGTCAATTATAGTTGGATATATTATGAAATGGTATGCATGCCTGTCAACTTTCGATGTAATGAAAGTTTGTCTTTTCAAAAACGAATGCAATGTTTGTAAAATGTATCATATAGAGGTCAAGTATCTCGCGATGTAATCAACTGTTGTGAATCGTTTATAATCGATATGGACTTCGTCCGGATGGATTAGGACGGGTCTTCACAGTTGGTATCAGAGCGGTGGTCTTAGCGAACCAGGTCTTGCATTAGTGAGTCTAACTGATAGTCGTTAGAATGCATTAATGAGTCTGGACTTCGACCGTGTTTGCATGTCAAAAGTTTTGCTTATCATTTAGTGTCGAAAAATTATTTGCTTATCATCCTTAAAGTCTAAGACACGTCTTACTGCCTTTATTGCATAGACAGTGTATAGTTAAATTCATATCTTAGCGTATCTGTTATTGTTACCTTTGCCTGACAGCTTCCGTAGATTCCTACGTAGCTTATGGGATTTTAGTATTATATATGCATATGTAAATTATGTATTGCAGGGTACTAATCTACATCCTATAATCTATTTCTTATCAAAAATCCTTCATCTGATCGTACGAGATGAATCCCTCAACCAGTTCGAGTCCATCTGATTTCGATAGCTATTTCGATAGTTATTCCGACAGCTATTTCGATATGGATTTCCACTCGAGCTCCGAAAGCAGAGTAACCGGAATGAATCGATCAATTAGCCATCATCTATTCTGAATGAATTGGAGATGGGTTCGTAGTCGACTTAATCAATGGAAACGCGAAGAAGGCGATCATTTCCACTAACCAAATTCACCTCTTGACAATGGACCTAAAACGTTTACCGGCGAACCTGTTCGAGACACCATTTTCTCTCTCATTTCCAAAGTATCTCATCACGATCATATACTATCGCAGATTCTAAACCTCATTCATCCGCTCGTCCGAACCGACAATCATCCCGGTGTAATAGAAGAAGTTAACGAACTTCGCGCATAAGTTGTAGTCTTGGAAAATATGGTGCAAAACGTACCAGCTTCATCCAAATCACCGGCACCAACGGTACCACCAACAACCCAAATTTCAATATCACATGCCTCAACATCTCAATCTATACCTCGAGTATAATCATCATTCTACATGACATTCTACATCAGTTATCTTCGTTCGACATGGTGATTATGTAATCTCTAATGTTTTAGAGATTATTTATTCTAGTTCCAACTGAAAACTAAATGAGTTTAATATCATGTTAACTCATTAAATTCATGATTACATCTGAAGAAAATATATATGTATATATGTTTTCATAAAGATTGTAATTAAAAATTCTTTTGTACAAACTGTTAATAATAAAAATATTTTAACGGGTAGGTAATACCCGAGGAATATTTAAATTTCACATTAATAAGTTACACTGTATATTCTTCGAATCTGATTCAACAGTTATTCACTATCCTATTTACAACCACCGGGATACTTATCCGTTCACCAAAGAATAACTATTTTCATTCAAATTCAATTTCATATTTGAATTTTGACCTATCAGAATCCAACAAGTGGCATAATGAAGAAATAATGGACACAATAAAAATTGATTAGAAACAGACTAATTAACAATATTAAATTTTATTAAGAAACCACGCTAACAAAATCCTAGCTAACTGTTCCTAGCTAACTGTTAATTCCGTATTACATTTTATTTATCGCAATTTATTTATCGCAATTTATTTTATCGCAATTTATATTCTCGCAATTTTATTTATTGTCATTTAATTTCTGTTATTTACTTTACGCACTTTATTTATCGTCATTTAATTTCTGTTATTTATTTTACGCACTTTAAATATCGGGACACGTATACAAGGTTTTGACATATCATATCGACACATCTATATATATTATTTGGAATCACCATAGACACTCTATATGCAGTAATGATCGAGTTCTCTATACAGGGTTGAGGTTGATTCTATAATAATATATATACTTTGAGTTGTGATCGAGTCTGAGACATGTACACGGGTCACGATACGTATTAATTAATTCAAATATTATATATTAAACTATATATGAATGATTGCACTGTCAACTGTGGACTATCGACTGTGGACTAATAACATTGGACAATTAAAATGAATTAAAATATTGAATATAACATATGAAACTAAACAATTCTTCAAGTTTGCCACTTGATTTCGTCTTAAACCTCATTTGTATCTTCACGATTACATTCTGCGTTCAAACCTTTCATGATTCTTGAAAACACCTCAATCGATAGGATGAATCAACCGCACTTCATCTACGGAAGGAAAGATTTATGCATATAGTTATGCACCTGAGAAACTCTCGGCAATTGAGTAAAAGTTCAACACGTAGCCGCATCAGATCCTTTGGCATTTATTAACAAAAACAACTTTGCGATCCCTTTTCAAAATTAGCCAATTTTGTCACAACTCCAACAAGTCAACTTCGACTTTTCGTACGAAACAACCTTATTATAACGTTTATATATACGGGTGCTCTTTTATTGTTACCAGGTAACCTTTCATATTCCATCATATTACCATCAGCGTTTAATCATCTAAAAACACAATTCTCCTGAAACCACCTCGGATTAATAACCGATGATTCAGATATCATAGCATTAAATGCAGAGGAAACAGAAAAATGGTAGATGGTCTAAACGGACAAAAGTTTGATGATAAAGAAAGGAGTGTTAGGAACGCTCGATAGAAAATTGGGTATTGAAAAACAGATTGAGTTACCCATGAAGGATACCAAGGACAAATACAAGGACCAAATCCTATATTCAAAGGATTCAGGTAATTCTGGATCCGTTGAAATCTTTAGAGAATATCTTGCTCCGAAGTCATGTTAAAATCTTGCGGAAAATCTTTCTCCATCAACCGTCGAACTTAGAAATTCCAAAATATCATCATCAATATCTTTGATATTTCTGAGGATATTTTCATAAATATTCTCGTCCGAAATTATATACCTCTTCGTGCTTCCTGTGTATCAATATATTGGAAACATTCAATAGAAAATATAGTACCGAAAAGCAGATTATGCGAAACTATGAAGAAAGCCGTGGATAAATCACAAAGAATAAGTTTGACTTCAAAGAATCCAAATAATTCAATGTCTGCTAAAGTCTATAGTGAATAACTTGCTCCTTACTCTAAACCCTTGCAGACAATAGTTTCTATCATCCTCTGATCTTAGATATTCTGAGATATTATCGTACCTTTCATTATAAATATCCTCCATATTTCTGAAGATATTTTTATAACTATTCTTATCTGAAATCGTTAATCTTTTCGTGCTATCAGTATTACATCATATAGAAACTGTTAGTTTCTATATTCTGTAAATTTTCAAGCTTAAAATATGAATGTTATTGTAGTAATGATGGGAACTGATGCATGAGTTAGTATAATATAATGACACTTGATCAACGTGATTATATTACAGTAAGTCATGCTGAGTTTCTAAATGAAACGTGATGATTCACAGATCATAACGTCATCATGTGCCATGTTACATAACTCTTTCATCCTACTTAACTCCGTAACAAATCAAGAAAATGTATTCTTGATGGTTCTATCTTCCGTGATGTTGATAAATTTGAAAATCAAATCGTGCTATCACGTTCCTTCATGCTTAGAACATTATAATCATTCGAAACTCTATATCTATAAATTCTGGACCATTATTCGCTTGACTTGAAGTCGGGAAGAGAAAACAAAAGCATAGAGCTTTAAAATATAAGGGAGAATATAAAGTCCGATAACAACACATAAATTACAAACCGTGTATATCAATGTTTATCGCAACATAAAGACACGGGAGAATTAAAAACATTATAATCCCGAGGGCGAAGTAGAAGAAAGCAGATTCCTCTGGTGGAAGTTGGAAAAGGAGAATGATTGTTGCGATAGTAAGGATGAGGACAAGGATCAGAACTGGATTAATCATTTTCAGAATCTTTTGGATGTATGAACTAAGAAAGAAAGTATAAGAATGGTGAGAATAATGGAAAGGAAGAGCTTAATTTATACTGGAAATATCAGACGTAGTAATCGGGGCAGATCACCGTATTTAATTAAAGAGATCTTAATTTCCATAAATCCCGAATAATCAGATTTTATAGATCTTCAAGATTTTCTTTAAATCCCTTAAATTCCGGAATTCAACCAAGGCAATGTCAAAAGTTAAGACGCGCCTTATTTTCTAAATTCAAACCTGACTACGTCAAAAGTTAAAAACAAATATTTGTTTCTCATTTCATCCTTTTGTGAATAGCTTCATTCGCACTCTTCGAATAATTGAATTATTTTTATCCATATTACTCAATGATGATAAAACTCAAATTATCAACTCATATTCGTCAGGAAAAACATATTTATTGTTAGCTATGACGACCTCACTCAAATTTCGGGACGAAATTTCTTTAACGGGTAGGTACTGTGATGACCCGGGAATTTCCGACCAAATTTAAACATAATCTTATATGATTCGACTCGATAAGCAAAGTCTATTAAACCGAGTCTCATTATGTTTGAACTATTTCATGATAACATTTGACCTTTAACTATTTCCGACGATTCACGAACCTTTAATTGTAACTAAGAATGTAAATATAAATAATTATATATAAAACTATATTAGTATTAATGAACTATTAAGTAATTTTGTTATTATAAAAGTTAACATTTAATAACTAAAGATTTTCATTTTGAATATATATAGTATATTGTATATAAATGATTCAAACATATTTTACCAACGTTATCAAAATATTAAATGTACAATGTTATACTTTGTAGTTAATTGTTTAATATACATAATTAATCATCTACTCAACATTTAAAACATGATTTTATATATATGGTAGTATACATATATACATAAATATAACTATATATATATGATTTTATACATAATTATTATATTATGTATATGTAGAAATTTATAATATATCTATGATGAAATAATGTACTATTTTAATAAATATATATAATACTTACATATATAAAACATTTATATTTTTCATAATTACATACATAAGTATAATATAATTAGTATGTAAATAAATATTATAATATATTTATATTAAAATGCATAAATATATAATATTCAGTATATGTTACAATAGATATTACATAATTATTAAATATTACATAATACTGTAATAGATGATATTAATAAATTAAATTTAAATACAAATATAGTTGTTGTAGTAATGTTATTTGTATCGTCAAATATCAATATTTGTATTCATAATATCACTTTATATCATATAAAGATGAAATTGGATGTATAAATTAGATTATTATTACTAATATTATTATTATCGATAAAATATTAATATTATCATAATTAGTATGGTATTATTATTATTATTATTATTATTATTATTATTATTATTATTATTATTATTATTATCATTTTTACAATTATTATTATCATTAATATTATATTTATCATTATTATTAATTTTATTAATATTATTAGATATTAATAGTATTGTTATTATATATTATTATTATTAATTAAAAAAAATCAGTAGGGATCTATATTATACGTTTGACCTCTGTATCCTTTATCTCTATTATTATTATTATTTTTGTTTCTTTCCTGCTCCAAACTCGTGAACCTGTGTTGACATTTTCTCCATTTTTTATCAACCGATCTCTATTATTACAAAATGATTATGTATAATTGCAAATCAAATAAAAAGGAAATCCAATGGGATTAAAGAGCACAGCGATATTTTTTTTTCTTCTTCTCTGCACGCTCCAATTTTTTTTTCTCTTAATTCAATTTCTAATAAAGTTTCAAAATCTAAAAATGCAGAAAGGTTAGAAATCTTTCTTTGAATCTATCTGCAAAATCTCAACTCTCAAATCTTTATATCGATCTTGAATTTTGAAGTCAAAGTTTAGTTTAAAAAAAAGTCAACAATGGTTCTTGAGACAAATTCGCGTTCGTGTATATGTTTCTGATCAAATTGACGATTCCAGTAGTTTTTATACATGTTTAGAAAACTATTTCGTGTTATAAACATTATCTATAATGTTATCTATTACGAAATCAATTTTTTTTTGTTTTGTTCCAAGAACCGACGCTGCAGTAGGCCTTTAGTGTTTTTTTTTTTTTATTTTAGAACCCAAATTATTATTTTTTCTGTAATGTTTTGAAGCTTTAAAAGGAACCCTGATTTTTTTTTTTTTTTTTTTTTTGGTTATTGATGTTTTGTTGAATCCATGAGACTTGTGGAGAAGAAGAGGAATAGAAGAAAAACAGTTTATATATAAAATTTAAATTCGATATTAGTACAGAGAATCAGAATTGGTGGGATGGTCGAGAGTGTTTGCGTGTGAGCATGTGGTCACGAGATCGAGTCCAGAGGACGGTAGTTTCTTTTTTTTTTGAAACTCTTTTCATGTGAGGTAGTTTTCTTTTCTAATTTTATTATTGTTATTATATATTAATTATTATTAGTATTATTATTATTATTGTGATTGTTTTGATTGTTATTGTTATTGTTATTATTAGTATCATACTTGTTATCATATTTGAAAGTATTATAGACATTACTATTATTATTATGATAGGTATTAATAATATTATTATTAGTAATAAACTTATCATTTTAGTATTTTATCATCATTAGGATTATGATTATCATTATTATTATTATGAAGGAAATAAAAATATATTATTATCATCAATATTAGAATTTGTACCGGTTTATAAATAATAGTATCATCAGTACATTTACAATTAATAATATCATATTTATCAGTATCATCATTAATATTTACTAGTATTATTATGATTATCATTTATCATTTTATAAATATTAGAACCCTTATTATTAACATAAGTATGGTATTAGTATTAATATTATTTTAGAGTTATTATTATTAGTATCATTAACAATTATCATTTTCATTTTTTTTGCTATTAGTATTATCATTATTAATAAAATTATTATTATTATTAGTAAATCATTATTATCTAAATTATTATTTTAACAAATAAATCTTTTGTACACTATATATATACTTATGGTATATACTAGGATTGTATTAATAATTCACATAACAAACTAATAAAATTTCATAAATACAATACTAACCACAAATATATGTATATAAATATATTAATGTCACTATTTATATAAACGTAAATCATTATAGATATATATACATAAAATCGATATATATATATATAAAATATAACTTAAAATATAATATAAGTATACGTTTTAAAATAAAGGTTAGAATAAATTCTACAAAACTATAATATATAAATAATACATATTAATAAATGAAATTTTGTAACTTACATTATACGTATTAATATATACACAATTGATATAGGTTCGTGAATCCGAGGCCAACCCTGCATTGTTCAATGACGTCATATGTATTTTTACTACAAAATACAGTATCGTGAGTTTCATTTGCCTTTTTACCCTTTATATTTTTGGGCTGAGAATACATGCGCAACTTTTATAACTGTTTTACGAAATTGACACAAGTACGTGAAACTACATTCTATGGTTGGATTATCGAAGTCGAATATGCCCCTTTTTATTAAGTCTGGTAATCTAAGAATTAGGGAACAGACACCCTAATTGACGCGAATCCTAAAGATAGATCTATCGGGCCCAACAAGCCCCATCCAAAGTACCGGATGTTTTAGTACTTCGAAATTTATATCATGTCCGAAGGAGGATCCCGGAATGATTGGGATATTCTTATATATGCATATTGTTAATGTCGGTTACCAGGTGTTCAATCCATATGAATGATATTTTTGTCTCTATGCATGGGACGTATGTTTATGAGAAATGGAAATCTGAAATCTTGTGGTCTATTAAAATGATGGAAACGATTGTTTAAGTTAAACTAATGAACTCACCAACCTTTTGGTTGACACTTTAAAGCATGTTTATTCTCAGGTACGAAAGAAATCTTCCGCTGTGTATTTGCTCATTTTATAGATATTACTTGGAGTCATTCATGGCATATTTCAAAAGACGTTGCATTCGAGTCGTCGAGTTCATCAAGATTATTATCAAGTCAATTATAGTTGGATATATTATGAAATGGTATGCATGCCTGTCAACTTTCGATGTAATGAAAGTTTGTCTTTTCAAAAATGAATGCAATGTTTGTAAAATGTATCATATAGAGGTCAAGTATCTCGCGATGTAATCAACTGTTGTGAATCGTTTATAATCGATATGGACTTCGTCCGGATGGATTAGGACGGGTCTTCACAACCCTGGTAACTAAACTTAACGTATATATAATTTGTACCCTTTGTATAATCATCTTAATAAATACACGCAAACCAACGTGTACGCTTCTCAAATAGCATACGTCCGTTAAAAGGCTAGTGCTCTAGCTCGGACGGGGATATCAAGCCCTATGGATCCATATACTACTACTCGCGCCCACCAGTTCTTATAACCGGCAGTTACTAGTTACCAAAGCTAAGGGATTTTCGGTTCAAACTCTGTGTAGAATTTAGTATGTACTTGTATCCATTGCGTTTAAAATAAAGTGCATGTATTCTCAGCCCAAAAATATAGATTGCAAAAGCATTTAAAAATGGAGCAAATGAAACTCACCTTAGCAGCATATAAAGTCGTTCACCAAAATGTGACTGAAACTCGAATTACCAAATAACCGTAGATCTCAACCTAGAGAACATATGCTGGTCAATAAATGTCTATCAAGCTAGGTCAGGTCATAGTGTATCATAATCCTAATGCTCGAGATCGACATACAAAAGTTATCCAAAGTCGTTTCAAAAAGTCAATTTTGACAATAGTTCAACAAAACGAGACATACCTTATATAAGGAGTCGTTTACTCGGTTGGTGATATTTAAAAGTTCACTTTATCAATCTCGTAAACAAGTTGTTTAAATCTTAATTGCAGATTCAAAAGCAATTTCAATTAACGTCAATCATAATTCAGTTGATCATATCTTTTAATCCGTTCATCGAAACTATTCGGTGTCTAAATGAAAAGTTATTGATTTTTCGCCAGCTTTCCGAAAACATGTATATCATATACCTTTTACCAGTAATATATGTATTTAATTCGTGATTCATTATAAACTGTTTAACGACGAAATTTAGCATACAAACATGTATAAATATATATACTCGAGCACTAGACATGGATACACAATTAATGTATAAAAGATAAAATATAAATGCTTACGTATCAATATTGTGATTCAATATTGCAGAAAAGTACGTAGACACAACATAGATGATAACAGTAGGTTTGACTTGTAAATAATACCCATGAACATTACCCATAACCTCCATAGCTATAACCCATAATTTCCTTAACTTTATCCCGCTCAAAAACCCATTTTTGAAAGTGACACGCTCATAACCTCGTCGTAGTATTTTATGTATATTACTAATTAATAATTAATAATACTAATAATTAATAAGATTAATAATAATATTAATCTTAATAATAATAATAATAATAATAATAATAATAATAATAATAATAATAATAATAATAATAATAATAATAATAATAATAATAATAATAATTTAAATACGGAGGAAGTAACATAAATAAATATGTGTGTGATTGAAATGAAATCGTTTGAATTTATAGAACATTTTCTGAAAAAGTACCCCATGCGATCGCATGGGATTTGTGCTTCAAGGCCATGCGATCGCATGGCACCCTGGGACAGCTCACAAATTTTTAACTTCTTGTTTGTCGACATAATATTTTATAATATATATAATATATATAATTTAAATAATTAATTATATATTATATTAAATTCATGTGCATAGTTGACTTGTAATTTTCGTTCCGATGACTCGTACGTTGTCACTCGACTTATGTCCCGGTTCCGGTTTCTCGAACGCATTTTTGTACGCTTAGAAAACTCGCAATTTACGTTTTGTGACTCGTACCTTTGTCAAAATATAGTCTTAAATTATCAATAAACTATATCATTCAAAGTATATCTTAAACTTTCGAGTGTTTTGGTCGTTTACTTCTATAAATCGTTGTCTCGCTATTTATTAATATATATATATAATAACAAATCATTTTATGACCAAGTTAATATATATTTTAAACATTCATAAACACGTTTTAAATATACGTCGCAAGTTATTCATATAATTAATATTCCAACTTATCATATATATTCAAATAAATATTTAAACCAATAAGTTTAATGTACAGTATCAAACAATTAATACATTGTTACGTTTTCAAGTTATAGTATATATATGTATCTATATACATATAATTGTTCGCGAATCGTCAAGAATAACCGAAAGGTATTTGAATATATGAAAGTAGTTCAAAAATTTTGAGATTCAGTTTTACTGACTTTGCTTATCGTGTCAAAAATGTTAATCATACAAAGATTAAGTTTAAATTTGGTCAGAAATTTCCGGGTCATCACAATGTGTTGGACATTAATGTGTGCATACACATTAATCATGTAATGTGTTATATTGCACATTATACTTTTTAAGTACTTGAATTATAAGTTGTATAAGTATCTACATGATTGATCTTAGAATAACTATCTCTTGCTATGTGAGTATTACTTGCTACTTGCTAATATGCTTAATACTCATAAACTTGTCAACTTAATTAATATGTTTGCCATGTGCTCATTAGTTAGGATTCAAGTAACTAACCTACTCCAATAGATTAAGTGTAAAATGGTTCACAATGAAACTATAGTCAATTGTCTATTTGGTCTAGTCTAAGTAACTAAGTATGATTGCTTGATCAAGAATAACTTAACCTTAATGTCTCTACACACTACATGATTATCTTATAGAGACATTATTCAATTAATCCCTAACTAAACTCAAATGAAACATGACTTGTGATTAATTGGAACTAGGGAGTTAATGATATAGTGACTAGCCTTTAGAATTGAACCAAGAGCATTAAAGTGACTAACTAAGTCTTGACCAATCTGAAATTTCCCTAAATATCAATCAAGACACTTCTCCAAGAATGTTGGGTTTGCCACTTTTGGAATGATTAGTCACTTTCATGCAATAAGACCAAATCTCACACACTTAATGCATATAGTACTTGTATAGGATGTTTGGTTTCTTTTGCAGGTGCTAGAAGGAGTAAAGGTGCCAAAATGTGGTGTTCAAATCTGAGTCAAACGGCTATACAACGGATACCAATTTTGGACTGGAGCACGCACGGTCGCACCACGGTCGACCGTGCAGGCAACCGTGTGTCAACGGCTATTTTTTGAATCCCACTATAAAAGGCAAACATTTAAGAGCATTTGAAGCTGAACCTCTTGCACATTTAAAAGGCTTATCTCCAGTGATCACAAGTGCATCAATTACTACTCAAATGTGATCAAGCAAGAGAAGATTCTATGATCTTATAGATATAGAATTGGGTTGTTGTAAACTTACTAATTAAAATCATTTATCTTGTGAGTTTACTTAATGTAATGTATGTCCTAGTATTGTGTTAGGGTCATCATTGCAGAGTGTATGAGTCTTGTAACTTCAATTAGTGGAAGCATAGGCTAACTTAGTGATCTACTTCCTTAAAGGGACTTAGAAAGTTGATTAATCTCATTTGGAGATTAGTACTTGTCCAAGGTGAAGACAAGTTGATCTAGGTTAGAGTTGATCTTTCAAAGGGATAGAAATATTAGGTTTGTTGTCTACTAAAGAAGATTGAAGACTTGTAAATCGGATCTCCACCGGGTTTGGAGAAAAGTGCTTAGTGAAGCAACAAATCCCGATTAGTGCAATCGGGGAGTGGATTAAGGTGGATTAGTTAACATCCACCCGAACCACTATAAATCCTTGTGTCTATGTTCTTTATATTACTTCATTTATCATTTTAAAAATATACACTACACACATCAAGTTTGAGTTGAGTTGGTTGATCAAAGTAAAATCGAATTTGGTGATCAATCGAAAAAATGTTAAAACGTATTAAGTAACTATTCACCCCCCTCTAGTTACTTACATTCACTAAAGCCAATTTTACACAATTTAATTCATATTTCATCTCTACTCCTATATACTAATACGATCATCAGAAAAACTACAGACATTTGTTCATACACACATGTCCTATTATTGTAGTATATTCATACACACATTTGTTCATATAAAATCATAAGAAAAACTACCAAACAATTTTTAATACTAATTTTGAGGGAATGGTAACGTATTACTCTTATTAGTAAAATGATGTTATTACATAATTAGATTCAACCGATTTCTTAAATCTGATAGAACTCGAACAATTTTTTGTTGTTGCAACTACATGCAATATGAAACATATATGTATTTTATAGTCCCATTTTACTAACGAAACATACTAACATACTAGAAATACGTCATTTTTTAATAACTATGATTTATTGAAAATAGAGTACGAGCTCAAATTAACCACATTTAAGCTATTGGATCGACATGTCCCCTTAAACGCAACCACAAATATTGCTTGAAAATGTAGATCAAGCCTCATAAAATCAAAATAAGTGATTTATTTAAAACAGATTTTGAGTAGTCATGCAACGTACGGGCTCAAAACCTAGTTATCTAATAGAAATCGAACACTGTTAGCAGGGCAAAATTGGAATATTATATATTTACAAGTCAACATTGATAATTAAAGGTATCAAGCTCAGTTGCATAATGCTGACTCTAATAGCTGACGTGGTATCATATTATTGGACAATGAAGGAAACACAACTTAAGGTGGTCTCGCATGTATATTAAACAACCCCTAGATGCACCTACCAAAACTGCTTGATCCTTGTTCCTCAAAATCTTCTATTCATAGAATTATAGAGACCAAAAAATAAAGTTATCAATGGCTACATCGAAACTACAAGCTCTGTGGAATCACCCTGCTGGACCCAAAACTAGTGAGTCTTTTCTTATTATAAAGCCTTAATTTGTTATTTTAATAATAATAATGTGAAATCAGATTTTCTTGATTGTGTTTGCTACAGAAAATTTTAGGGGTTTAAGCTTATTTTGATGATATAATTTTATTTGTTTTATGGAAGAAGCTTTGATTGTTATGTATCTATGTCGTGATTGAATTAAGTTTTATAATATTTATGGGTTTATATTAAACTTAGGGTGGATTTGTTTACCTCTTAATAGAATGGTTCAGATTTTGTTTCTGACCTCTAAATGGCAGATGGTGCTGAATGGTTTAGTGCTGAATAACTATCTCTTAACTATTAAACACCTAAATTTTTATGTAAAATGTTCTTTAAATTATATCAAGAACACTTATTAAACAACTATAATGTAGTTTTTATTCATGTCCAACGTTAATAAAGTAATTTTACATCATCACATTATTCGTTCAAAAGGATTATCAAACAGGTTATTTTCATTCAGAAACAACTTCATTCATAACCTCTTCATTCATAACCTCTAAATCATTCGGATTATGAACCATTCAACGTTAAATTATTCAGTTTTATCAAACGCACCCTTATTTTTGTCAAAGGAATGCAAATTGGGTATGGATTTGGTACCTGTTTATTAGTATAGTTTGTAATTTTGGTCTTATTATAACAGAAAATTTTGTTCGGTGTCTATTATGTGGGTGTTTATTAGTATAGTTTGTAATTTTGGTCTTATTATAACAGAAAATTTTGTTCGGTGTCTATTATGTGGGTGTGGGTGTGAGCTTCCTCTTTAAGTTGATTATTGCTTATAAGCAAATAAGCTATAATTTGAGTTTATTTTGAGTTCCCTCACAAATAAGCAAATAAGCTTAAAACAGTGGACTTATACACTAACAGGTTTAGAAAAAAGCAATTAAGCAATCAAAAATAATCTCCCCAAACACGCCCACCTATATTTTGTAAGGGTTTAAAATAACTTGTTTGATTGACTTGCTAAAGTCAAAGTGTAGCTCCTTTTTGCTTGTGATGGTAGATTTGGCTTACTTTAACCCGCTGATATTCGAGATAACATGTTGTATGTATCAAAAAGTATACGAAGTACTATTAAAAATGTATTTAGTTATTTACATTGTCAATGACTATGATAACTAAGGATAACAGATTTGTCAAATACAAAACTAAAGATAATATCTTTGATCATTCAAACTCTCACATCATCAAAAATATCTTTGTAAATTTTGTGTGATTCGTGATTCTTTGTATATTTTTGGGTTTTAAATAACTAATATGTTTTTGTAGTTCATTTTTGGGCTCCAACATTTAAGTGGGGAATCAGCATAGCTAATATTGCCGATTTTGCCAAGCCACCAGAGAAACTTTCGTACCCGCAACAATTTGGTATTTTTGTTTGTTTCTAATCGTTACTTTCTTGCATATTTTCACACTCCTCCATTTCTCTACAACACACCATCAAGTGGATTATTACCTTTTATTCCCAATCTTTATGTTTACTAGTATTTTTTTTGCCTTGGCTTTTGAAATCGGTTCCTGCATTAAACTTTCTAATAAGCATTAAGACTGAAACATTTTGGAGGAAAAAATCGAAACTTTATGTAAATTATAAGGTTTTAAAGAAGCATTAGTGTTTTGGTCTTTACCTTTTCATCATTTATTTGCAGCTGTCACGGCCACCGGAATTATCTGGTCTCGCTACAGCATGGTAATCACGCCGGTAAGTCAAATAATTGTACTCTATCATCCTATCTTTAGCCAAAAAGTTTCATCGTTTAATTTTTGTACGTAGTTTATGTAAAATGTTTGACATTTATTAAATAACCAAAGTTAGTAAGTACATTTTGTTGTACCCGTCATTGTGGCCTAGTGATACACCTAACACCTTGTGTGTTAGATGGGAGTGGGAGGTCTCAAGTTCGAGTCCCCTCACTTAAAACATTCCAGGGTATTTACACGATTTATGGAGTGACCCCGGGGAGGTTTTACCGACCCGTATTCCAGGATTTCGGCCCGCTGTGCCCCTCGGGATGGTTTAAGGATTGGGTCCCTGTAATGTGATTTGGGTTTCCGCCCGAAAGCGCGTGTGTGCGTGGAAAATGATCGGGTGTTTTGGTTATTCCCCCGTCAGTGACTTCAAAATACTAGTTTTTAAAAAAAAAAAAAACTAAGTACATTTTGTTACACACTTGTTGGTAATGAACAAATATGAAGTTTTAACATGAAATCTCTATTGCGGTTCTACGCTCCAAGTAATAGCAATATTCATCGATATCAGTTTAGTGAACTGTATTTGATCGTTTTTGATGGTTGATTACAGAAAAACTGGAACCTTTTGAGTGTAAATGTTGCGATGGCTGGAACGGGATTGTATCAACTCTCCCGGAAAATCCGGTAAGTTAAACGATGGGTTTACTGTTGATTTTATTTTCAATCAATGTGTATCGCTTGTTATTCTGTTTTTAGATGTTCTATGCTGGATCTTAGTTGGAATTTAGGGAGAAACTAGGAAAAAAACCGATAAATTCAGTTACCTTTTATGAGATTAACAGCTGACCAAAAGGATTACCCCAAAACGATTGCATAAATTGTGAATTTTCTTACAAAAAAGATGAATTCTTGAGAAACTTGAAGATGCAAAATTGTTACAGTTTCAAGGGTTCATATTTTGACTTTTGTAAGGAGCTAAAGTATTGACCTTTCTTGATATAAATCATAAATTATCATAGACATTCATTAGCTCAAATATTGTTGAAAAAAATAAGAGAATGGAGATGAGTTTAATATTGATTGTTTGTTTGATTGCTATTGATATTCAAAATTATGATGAAAATTAGTAAAACTGATCATTGTGTTTGTTTTTGACACGTAGGCACGACTATTTTAATGAAGAGGAAGTTGCTGTAGCTGTAAAGGAATGATGACGAATAACTTGACGCAATCGTACTAAACTTTTTTATGATATAAAATGATTTACTTCTTTGATTTTTATGTTCATCTCCCTGGAGAAAATGAGAAATCTCAATATGCTTTTTCATAAATAATGTCATGTGTTATCTGTTTTGATTTTTTTGCATTTTTTTTCCTTTTACGAGCTTCTGTTGCGATACAGGATGTGAAATAGTATCTCAAAACCATTTTTTCTTTAAACCTTGGCAGTGTATCTCAAAGACTCAAATCGCCATCCCCAGTTATTAAGGGCTCTTAATCGTTGCCCTTTTCCGGAAGTGTCTACAGGGGCGGATCTATATACCAAGCACTGGTAGCACGTCAGTGAGATTTACAATTTAGTAGAAATTTTTTTGAGCTTTTCACTAGTTATATTATTGGGTGGTGTAAATTTCATTGAGTGACATCACTGCCATCAGGACCGGCACCAGGGGTGGGGCACAAGGGCGACGCACAAAGCATCTAGATTTAAGGGGCATCATTTTTTAAGTTACAGAGAACAATTTCATGGGAGGTGGGTAGTGGGTAGAGAAAGAAAAGTAGAAGTAAAAGTAAATGTAGAAGTTAGAGGAAAAAGGAATAATGATGATATGTACACAACTGATATCACTTCCCATTAACTTAACTTCATAGTACTTTTTTATAGCGTGTTGTACATAGCATTGTCTGGAGGTGTCATATAATGATGCATCCATATTTTTTTTTTTCCCATTCATATCTACTATTATACTAGATTTAAATTTCTTTTCAGTACTTTAATTAATTATTTTCACAAAGAAAAAAGTACTCAATGGTTTACTTCAATATTCAATTATTTATTTTTGTATGAATATGTGAACATGAGTAATATTCAAATGAAACCAACTTTTAAGTTGAGATCCAAGAGATCAATCAGAGTGCGGCACGTGGCGCGATAATGACATGTGATTGAAAAAAAAAATCAAAATTTTTTTTTTTTTTTTTTTCGAAATCTTTTTTTTATATATATATTTTTTTCAATCACATGTGATTGGATTTGACATGCAGTAAATCACATGTGATTCTGTATGTCAAATCCAATCACATGTTATTGAAAATTGTTTTCTAGTAAAATGACGAATTTCAGTAAATTTGTGCTAAATCCTTTAAACACCAAGTTTTTGATCAAAACTTGATCAAATCACCGAATTCAAGTTTGAAATTTTGAAGATACGATCACGAAACACTAACAAACTTAATCAAATCACCTAATTAAAGTCTGTTTCCGGTTGAAAAATTTTTTGAAAGAAAAATTTTGAATTTTTTTTAATCACATGTGATCGGATTTGACATGTAGAATCACATGTGATTTGGGTTATACAATCACATCTGATTGGATTTGAAATGCTAAATTAAAAAAAAAAAAAAAAAATTTCAAAAAAAATTAAATTTTTTTTTTCAAAATAAAAAAAAAAATTCATTTTTGATTTTTTTTTTTTTTTCCCAATCACATGTGATTGTCGCGTCACATGTCGCGCTCTGATTGGTCCGTTGGATTTCAAGTAAATTATTGGATTCAAGGGATTACAACTCGTCTTGTATTTCGTGTGCTCTAAAAATATATGAAATGTACTCGGTAAATTATAGATTTTAGTAGTTTTTTTGCCCTCGTAGGAAAAAAAAATTTGCATTCGCCACCGACCAATGGATAGTTGTAATTTTTTTTTAGTTTTTAACTAGTGACACCACTAATTACAATTCCCAGATCCGCCACTGTCTATATACCACTTTGACATTTTTTGAAAATTCGAAAAAGGATGTGATTTGTACACATCATTTTTAGCGATATACCACCGTATCTACCAGTAAATGTACGTTAAAATGTTGTAAAATACAATGTTCTAAAGCATGTTTATTGGTGTATGGCTAAAATATGGTGGTGTACCGATCCTCAGTGGCGGAGGTATATGGTAATCAATGGGGTCATATGACACCATTGAAAACCTATATATTGGGCTTATAGTGTTGAAATTAGTAGTATAATATTCCGACTGGTTAACAGATGACACCAACCAATTTTTAATATGTAACTCATTCATTAAAAACCTTATACATTTGAGCGGAGAATTGAAATTACAAACGTTGTAATTATTATAATTATAATAATTAGTGTACAACTCATTTAATATAATTTAATTAATGCATTTGAGAAAATTAAGCTACCCTATTCATCACATCAGCAGAGATTTGGATACTCACAATTAAATTTGTTATATTTTGGTTGAGATAATTTTTGTTTGTTATATTTAGATTGAGATAATTTTTGTTGTATTTTTTATTTACCATTTTGTACTATATAAATTAAAGGTTTATTGATTTTATACTTAATTTAGTTCAAACTTGTTTATATCATATATCATATATTAGTCAGAGTTTGTCAATTAATATCTTTTTTTTTAACCGTAAAGTGTTGGTACATTGATAGTAACCTGACTTCCCATAAGAGAGGTTAAAGATTCGACTCTCATGTGCTGCAAAAAATATTTCCTTTGTAGTTGCCAGTCCATTCAATGCGCCTCAGAGGTTTTTTACATGTCTATGTATTTGAACCTCACCCCGAGGAGATTTTACCACACGCGATGCTCGTATGGATTCGTCGTGGGTGTTTCCTCTCGAGGGGCTATAGGACTGTAACGGTTCGTACCAGGGAAATGATCGGGTGGGTGGGTTCCGACATCGTATTCGGACCTCGGTCAGTGACTCTCCTAGCTGTTGTTCAAAAAAAGTTTAATCTCTTTCTAGAATTGGTACGTTTTAATATTATATTATGACACCATCAATCCGAAATTCTGGCTTCGCCACTGCCGATCCTCACCTTTTGAAAAAATTGCAAATTTACCCTATGGACCCGCATTAAGTAAGATGCACGGGCCAGCATGCGTGTTGCCTAGTTTTTTTCAATATCTCAGACAAGCGGGGCATATGGCGAGGTCCTTGTGTATTGTATAGTTTTTTTAGAATAATATGTTATTGCTTTGAAACGTCTGTTTTGTCATAAGAAGCCTTATATGTTGCCCAACTACAAAACCGGCGTATGTGTTGCATATCTAATAATGTAGGTCACAATTTTAAGTTTCCTGCTCATGAACAAAATTCTCGGACACGCAAAAAGCAAGGGCCGAGATGCAATTTGTGTGTTGCTTCTTGCGATTTGAGCGTGTAAAGATTATTCTTTTTGGCTGATTGTTATAATTTGTCCAAAAAAGAGCATATTAACTAATATCTCTTCCTTAATCCTTAAACAAATTAAATGTGCTGTGGAAATGCTCAAACATGTAGAAAAGCTGATGTCAGTACCACTTTGATAGAGGACACAATTGTCTTTGGAAGATGTACATAAGTTTTGGGTAATTATTACCACACCAAGGTTATTCCCTATCATATTATCCCTTAACTGAATTTCTCTCTTTCACTTCAACACCAAAAACTTAAATATTCATGTAACTAATCTTCCTTATCTTACACCTTAAAAATTAAAACTTAAATTATAACAATAACAATAACAATAAATACTCTGTATGGCAATGGAATTGAAAAAAAAAAAAACAAAAAAAAAAAAACATGAGGGCCCACTTGTTTTACGTCAAAGACCGCCACACATTTAGCTAAAGTTGGAGATGGCTTGATGCTACCTATCTTAGTTCAGTGTTGGCTTTGCGCCAAACCATTTATATTCAGATTCAATCTTTAGGTACTGAAGCCAACACAAGTAAGATACTGAAGGTTCTTCGTATGCCCGAGAGACATATTAAATTAATGTGACTAATGTGTTATGATCCAAGTCGGGTCATACCCAATAACAAGCTTACCAACACCTTATTCGTATTTGATCTTAGCGACTGGATCGTTGATTAAATACGCGACACTTGGATTTTAAGAAAATTGGTTTTCTAAAATGATATTATTTGATGTGTATATAAATTATGGAATAATTTATATAATTAAAACTTAATTATTTATAAGTTAAATAATTAATAATGTTATATTACATTTTATAAAAATGGGTTTTATATAAAATGTACATGGAAGTTTATAAAAGGGTTTTATAAAAACTAATTCTTTTATAAATCATTTCATTTATAAAACTAATTATGGAAGTGGCATTGGAGTCTTAACAAGCATGCACTTGACTAGCATTTTGTGTGATCACTTCCATAGATTCCATGTGCATATGTACCAAGACCTCTTGGAGACACAAACACATGAAAACACATCAAAAATCTGCACAAAACACTCTCAAAAACCCTGCTGAATTCGTGGCCTTTTGGGAGGAAGAAAGGGTTCTTCATTTGGTTTTTGCAAGCTCTATTCAAGTGTAATTAAATCCTAACCAAAGGCTAGGTGTTGGTGCAAAAGCTTGGGGTATTTCTCCTTGAGGTTTCATCATTTTGAAGCTCCATTCTTCATCATCATCATCATCATCTTTTGAATCAACCCTCAACTAGCTTGAGGAGGTATGAACTCTAAACCCACTCTTAGTTTGTAAGTATGTTTCACAACTTGATCCTATTTGGGATTTAACTTTAAATGGTTAAAGATTTACAAGTCTAAAATTGGTAATTAACATGCTTCCGCTTTCTTAATTCTTAAAATGGTTTAAGTATATTATAAACTTGTTAAATCCCAACAATGGTATCTAGAGCCGAAGTTGTTGAAATATGCTTCGAGATGGTTATTAAACCCACTATAATTTTGCATTCTATGAACATGCATGAAGTAGAATGTAAAATTTTCGGTTTTGGGTGGTTTGTCATTTTGGCCAAAATCACTTGTGATTCTACATTCTGTACTGCCAATCACTTGTGATTCTGTACTGCAAATCACTTGTGATTCTGTACTGCCAATCACTCGTGATTCTGTGTTGCCGATCACTTGTGATTCTGTACTGCCAATCACTTGTGATTCTGTGTTACCGATCACTTGTGATTCTGTATTGCCAATCACTTGTGATTCTGTGTTACAGATCACTTGTGATTCTGTGTTTCCAATCACTTGTGATTCTGTATTGCCTATCACTTATGTTGATGATGTTCACAATCTAAGCCTTGACCTTGTGTTTGGTTGCATGCATGGTTGATTAATATTTATTCAATTGGTTTGTAATAATATTTATTCATTTGACATGTAATAATTCATTTGGTTATGTAATTTATTTTATATTTGGTATGTAAAATAGATTAGGTTGTAATTTTATTTTTTAGACAAAATGTATTAGGATATATTTTGTAAAATGATGAAGAATGATGAAGACTTGAAGAACACATGAAGAAGCATTTAGATGCAAGGTTAAGTGGGAGATTTGAAATCTCCTACTTTGTGTTATAACCCCTTATCCGGTGGCATTTGTTTTCGGCTAAACAAATGTCTACCAAAATGGCTTGATTGTGAACATATTTGTTTTGCATGCATGGTTGTTTATTGTATGATTGTGGATTGTATGGTTGTATGCTACAAGTTAATCACACAAGTTAATCACAAGCAAAATGGCAATTTAATTGGTTAAATTATACATTAATTAACGACATGCAAAACGTCAATTTAAATGGTTAAATTAAAAATGGCTAAAAGGACATTAATAATCGGTTATTAAGAACATGATAAGGATCATATATATATAAAATGGTTTATATCAAGTAATTGGCTAAAATTACAAGACTTGAAAATGGATTTCAAATGAACCATACACTAAATGTATGTTGGTGTATGGCATAAATGTTTTCTTAAACTAGAATTAACGAAAACTTAAAATCCCTTAATCGACAAGGTAAACAAGTTTAACGCCATCCTTTTGTGGGACACTTAAACATAGTAGGGAACTCATAAATGGGATAAAGGTCACCTAACCGTTGTGAGCTAACTAATATGGTTAAGGTAAAATTCGCATGCTTGTGGGATAAAGGTCACCTAACCACTTGTATGTTAATTTTACATGTTTACACAATTAGGACGACTTGATTTGGGAATCATGAACTTAGGGTCACCGAAGCATGAGGAACAAATAGGCGTTGATGGGATAAATATGCCATGCAAAAGGATTGCATGATCCCATAATTTAGAAGTTGCAAAAGGATTGCAATTGTCATATAATGACTACCTAGCTAAATCAAATGAAGGGATAAGGGTCACCTAACCGAAATTTGGTTTACCGTTGGATTCTAAAATTTAATATATATATCAATTGGATTTAAAGGGTATTGATTGTTAAATTTAAAATCGATACTTAAATGAACTTTGTTAAATTTTGTAGATGGCCGCCAACAACAACAACATGCAAAACGCACCTATTAACTTGAACAACCTATCGTTAAGGTCTCTCCTCGAGAAAGACAAACTCAACCATACGAACTTTATGGATTGGTTCCGCAATCTTAGGATTGTCCTCAAAATTGAGGATAAGGCGTATGTGTTGGAAGACCCCATTCCCGATCAACCTGATGAGGATGATACGGAAGGCATGGCTTATTGGGATAAGTATTGCGCCGATTCGGTGCAAGTCGCTTGCCTAATGCTTGGGACTATGATACCCGAACTCCAAAAGGATTTCGAGCATCATACTGCATACGACATGATCACGCAATTGAAGGAGATGTTCCTTCAACAAGCTCGTGTCGAGCGCTTTGAAACGGTCCGAGCGCTTCATGCATGTCGTATGGACGACTCCCAATCCGTTTCATCTTATGTCCTTAAGATGAAAAGCCTCATTGATCGCGCAAACCGTCTTAATCTAAACATATCTAATGAGCTTGCCACGGATCTTATCCTAAACTCCTTGTCAAAGAGGTTTGACCAATTTGTAATTAATTACAATATGAATGGGATGGATAAGACCATTGGCGAACTTCATGGCATGCTTAGAACGGCGGAAACTAGCATGGGTAAGAGGGTTTTACCCGTGCTAATGGTCAATGATGGTGGGTCCAAAGGTAATAACACCTCTAAGCCAAAGGCGGCTAAGAGGAAAGGACCCGCCCATCAAGGCAAGGGAAAGGGGAGGATGGTTACCCCAACCAAAAACAAGAACAAGAAGCAAAAGGTTGCCGGACAAGTAAACCCCAAGGAAGACCCGTGCTTCGGTTGCGGTGAAATGGGTCACTGGAAACGCAACTGCCCGGTCTACCTTAAGGAGTTGAAGGAAAAGAGGGATGTGGGGCAAACCTCAGGTAATGTATATATGGTATATATAGAGCTTAGTATTACTTCTTCTAATACATGGGTATTAGACACTGGATGTGGAACTCACATTTGCAATTCTTTGCAGGGGTTCAAAAGAAGTAGCAAGCAAGCGGAAACATCAAGTCTCTTTATGGGTAATGGAGCCAAAGTGCAAGTGAAGGCTCAAGGAGACTTTGTATTAAAGCTTCCAAGTGGTTTGGAACTTATTTTGAACAATGTTTTGTATGCACCGGATTTATGTCGAAACATTATTTCAGTTTCCCGTTTAAAACAATGTGGTTTTTATCTTAATTTTGTTAATGATGATATCCACGTTTATTTAGATAATGTATTCTATTTTAAGGCTTCGCCTTCAAATGGAATTTATGAATTGGTTCATGATGACACATCATCTAGTAGTTCAATATACCATACTAGCACCAAGAAACTCAAAAGGGATTTGAGTGATTCCTACTTATGGCATTGTCGCCTTGGTCACATAAACAAGAACCGAATGCATACACTTCAAAAGAATGGACTTTTGAAATCAAATGAACTAGACTCGTTTGATGTATGTGAGTCTTGTTTACAAGGCAAAATGACTAAATCACCTTTCAAAGGGACCTATGAAAGGGCTAAGGACTTATTGGGATTAATACATTCGGATGTATGTGGACCCTTTAAGCCCATAACTAGGAATGGTGAAAGATACTTCGTTACTTTCATTGATGACTTCAGCCGTTTCGGATATGTCCACTTGTTAAAACATAAGGACGAAACTTTTGAAGCATTCAAAGAGTATCAAAATGAAGTACAAAATCAACTCAATAAGACAATCAAGGTACTTCGTACCGATAGAGGAGGTGAATACCTAAGCGATGCTTTCCAAGATCATCTTAGAAGTTGTGGGATTATCTCGCAACTCACTCCTCCTGGAACACCCCAACTGAATGGAGTTTCTGAAAGGAGGAACCGAACCCTAATGGATATGGTTCGATCTATGATGGCTAGAAGCTCGTTACCTCTATCATTTTGGGGTTATTGTCTATGCTCCGCGGCTCGTATTTTAAATATGGCCCCAACCAAGAAAGTGGAACGAACACCTCATGAGATGTGGTTTGGAAAACCTCCATCTCTATCATACTTAAAGGTATGGGGATGTGAAGCTTATCCGAAGCGTTACGCCCCTAATAAGTTGAATGCTCGATCCACGAAGTGTATCTTCATAGGATATCCCAAGGATAATATGGGATATTATTTCTATGATCCATCCGAGCAGAATGTATTTGTTGCTCGGAAGGCGGAATTCCTTGAAACTAAGTTCCTAATGGAAGGAAGTAGTGAAAGGAAGATAGATCTTGAAGAGGTTCAAGATCAAGTAGATGATACACAATTGGTTGACACTAGCACTCAACATGAAAATGTTGAGAGTGATCAAATGGATGATCAAAATACACAAGACGTTCGCAGATCTGGTAGGATTAGTAATCCTCCTGAGAGATATGGGTTTCTCATGGATGGTTGCTATGTGGTTGATTTGGATGAACCAATAAACTACCAAGATGCTTTATCAAGGATTGATAAAGATAAATGGCAGGAAGCCATGAACGCTGAGATGCAATCCATGTATGACAACCAAGTTTGGGAACTTGTTACACAACCTGCTGGCTCAAGGCTAGTTGATTGTAAATGGCTTTTCAAAATGAAAACCGACATACATGGAAACTTGGATACATATAAAGCTAGACTTGTAGCAAAAGGTTTCACTCAAACTCAAGGGGTTGACTATGATGAAACTTTTTCGCCTGTGGCAATGCTAAAGTCTATTAGGATATTACTTGCCATTGCTGCTCATTATGATTATGAAATATGGCAAATGGATGTCAAGACCGCTTTCCTAAATGGATATCTTGTGGAAGATGTCTATATGGTTCAACCTGAAGGTTTTGTTGATCCGAAATATCCTAAAAAGGTATGCAAGTTAAAGAAGTCAATCTACGGATTGAAACAAGCATCTAGAATGTGGAATCATCGTTTTAATGAGGAAGCCGTGAAATTTGGCTTCATTAAAAATGGTGATGAAGCTTGTGTATATAAGAAAGCTAGTGGGAGCACTATCATGGTCCTTGTACTATATGTGGATGATATATTGTTATTTGGAAATGATATTCCGGCAATGCAAAGAGTTAAAACTTGGCTAAGTAAATGCTTCTCCATTAAGGATCTTGGAGAAGCACAATACGTTTTGGGGATTGGGATCTACAGGGATAGATCCAAGAAACTGATAGGTTTGAATCAAAGTGCATACATTGAAAAGATCTTGAAAAGGTTCAAGATGGAGAACTCTAAGAAAGGTTTGGTACCTATTCAAAGAGGAACACTCCTCAGTTCATCTCAGTGCCCCACCACGAAAGATGAACAAGAGAGAATGAAGAAAGTCCCATATGCGTCTGCCATTGGGTCAATCATGTATGCAATGATATGCACTAGACTGGATGTGTCATGCGCTCTTAGCCTGACAAGCAGATACCAGAATAACCCAGGAAACAGTCATTGGATTGCTGTTAAAAGTATATTGAAATACCTTAGGAGGACTAAGGATATGTTTCTAATATATGGGTCTGGTGAGGAGGAACTCGCTGTAAAAGGTTACGTGGACGCGAGTTTCCAAACTGATCGAGATGATTCTCGATCACAATCTGGTTATGTCTTCACGTTAAATGGAGGTGCAGTCTCTTGGAAGAGTTCAAAACAGGATGTTGTTGCTTTATCTGAAATGTCCCGTTCTTATTGATTAAAAACGTTCCATATTAATTGATTTCGTTGCGAGGTTTTGAGCTCTATATGAGACGTTTTTCAAAGACTGCATTCATTTTAAAACAAACCATAACCTTTATTTCATCAATAAAGGTTTAAAAAGCTTTACGTAGATTATCAAATAATGATAATCTAAAATATCCTGTTTACACACGACCATTACATAATGGTTTACAATACAAATATGTTACAACAAAATAAGTTTCTTGAATGCAGTTTTTACACAATATCATACAAACATGGACTCCAAATCTTGTCCTTATTTAAGTATGCGACAGCGGAAGCTCTTAATAATCACCTGAGAATAAACATGCTTAAAACGTCAATAAAAATGTTGGTGAGTTATAGGTTTAACCTATATATATCAAATCATAATAATAGACCACAAGATTTCATATTTCAATACACATCCCATACATAGAGATAAAAATCATTCATATGGTGAACACCTGGTAACCGACATTAACAAGATGCATATATAAGAATATCCCCATCATTCCGGGACACCCTTCGGATATGATATAAATTTCGAAGTACTAAAGCATCCGGTACTTTAGATGGGGGTTGTTAAGCCCAATAGATCTATCTTTAGGATTCGCGTCAATTAGGGTGTCTGTTCCCTAATTCTTAGATTACCAGACTTAATAAAAAGAGGCATATTCGATTTCGATAATTCAACCATAGAATGTAGTTTCACGTACTTGTGTCTATTTTGTAAATCATTTATAAAACCTGCATGTATTCTCATCCCAAAAATATTAGATTTTAAAAGTGGGACTATAACTCACTTTCACAGATTTTTACTTCGTCGGGAAGTAAGACTTGGCCACTGTTGATTCACGAACCTATAACAATATATACATATATATTAAAGTATGTTCAAAATATATTTACAACACTTTTAATATATTTTGATGTTTTAAGTTTATTAAGTCAGTTGTCCTCGTTAGTAACCTATAACTAGTTGTCCACAGTTAGATGTACAGAAATAAATCGATAAATATTATCTTGAATCAATCCACGACCCAGTGTATACGTATCTCAGTATTGATCACAACTCAAACTATATATATTTTGGAATCAACCTCAACCCTGTATAGCTAACTCCAACATTCACATATAGAGTGTCTATGGTTGTTCCGAAATATATATAGATGTGTCGACATGATAGGTCGAAACATTGTATACGTGTCTATGGTATCTCAAGATTACATAATATACAATACAAGTTGATTAAGTTATGGTTGGAATAGATTTGTTACCAATTTTCACGTAGCTAAAATGAGAAAAATTATCCAATCTTGTTTTACCCATAACTTCTTCATTTTAAATCCGTTTTGAGTGAATCAAATTGCTATGGTTTCATATTGAACTCTATTTTATGAATCTAAACATAAAAAGTATAGGTTTATAGTCGGAAAAATAAGTTACAAGTCGTTTTTGTAAAGGTAGTCATTTCAGTCGAAAGAACGACGTCTAGATGACCATTTTAGAAAACATACTTCCACTTTGAGTTTAACCATAATTTTTGGATATAGTTTCATGTTCATAATAAAAATCATTTTCTCAGAATAACAACTTTTAAATCAAAGTTTATCATAGTTTTTAATTAACTAACCCAAAACAGCCCGCGGTGTTACTACGACGGCGTAAATCCGGTTTTACGGTGTTTTTCGTGTTTCCAGGTTTTAAATCATTAAGTTAGCATATCATATAGATATAGAACATGTGTTTAGTTGATTTTAAAAGTCAAGTTAGAAGGATTAACTTTTGTTTGCGAACAAGTTTAGAATTAACTAGACTATGTTCTAGTGATTACAAGTTTAAACCTTCGAATAAGATAGCTTTATATGTATGAATCGAATGATGTTATGAACATCATTACTACCTTAATTTCCTTGGATAAACCTACTGGAAAAGAGAAAAATGGATCTAGCTTCAATGGATCCTTGGATGGCTCGAAGTTCTTGAAGCAGAATCATGACACGAAAACAAGTTCAAGTAAGATCATCACTTGAAATAAGATTGTTATAGTTATAGAAATTGAACCAAAGTTTGAATATGATTATTACCTTGTATTAGAATGATAACCTACTGTAAGAAACAAAGATTTCTTGAGGTTGGATGATCACCTTACAAGATTGGAAGTGTGCTAGCAAACTTGAAAGTATTCTTGATTTTATGAAACTAGAACTTTTGGAATTTATGAAGAACACTTAGAACTTGAAGATAGAACTTGAGAGAGATCAATTAGATGAAGAAAATTGAAGAATGAAAGTGTTTGTAGGTGTTTTTGGTCGTTGGTGTATGGATTAGATATAAAGGATATGTAATTTTGTTTTCATGTAAATAAGTCATGAATGATTACTCATATTTTTGTAATTTTATGAGATATTTCATGCTAGTTGCCAAATGATGGTTCCCACATGTGTTAGGTGACTCACATGGGCTGCTAAGAGCTGATCATTGAAGTGTATATACCAATAGTACATACATCTAAAAGCTGTGTATTGTACGAGTACGAATACGGGTGCATACGAGTAGAATTGTTGATGAAACTGAACGAGGATGTAATTGTAAGCATTTTTGTTAAGTAGAAGTATTTTGATAAGTGTATTGAAGTCTTTCAAAAGTGTATAAATACATATTAAAACACTACATGTATATACATTTTAACTGAGTCGTTAAGTCATCGTTAGTCGTTACATGAAAGTGTTGTTTTGAAACCTTTAGGTTAACGATCTTGTTAAATGTTGTTAACCCAATGTTTATAATATCAAATGAGATTTTAAATTATTATATTATCATGATATTATCATGTATGAATATCTCTTAATATGATATATATACATTAAATGTCTTTACAACGATAATCGTTACATATATGTCTCGTTTAAAAATCATTAAGTTAGTAGTCTTGTTTTTACATATGTAGTTCATTGTTAATATACTTTATGATATGTTTTCTTATCATATTATCATGTTAACTATATATATATATCCATATATATGTCATCATATAGTTTTTACAAGTTTTAACGTTCGTGAATCACCGATCAACTTGGGTGGTCAATTGTCTATATGAAACATATTTCAATTAATCAAGTCTTAACAAGTTTGATTGCTTAACATGTTGGAAACATTTAATCATGTAAATATCAATCTCAATTAATATATATAAACATGGAAAAGTTCGGGTCACTACAGTACCTACCCGTTAAATAAATTTCGTCCCGAAATTTTAAGCTGTTGAAGGTGTTGACGAATCTTCTGGAAATAGATGCGGGTATTTCTTCTTCATCTGATCTTCACGCTCCCAGGTGAACTCGGGTCCTCTACGAGCATTCCATCGAACCTTAACAATTGGTATCTTGTTTTGCTTAAGTCTTTTAACCTCACGATCCATTATTTCGACGGGTTCTTCGATGAATTGAAGTTTTTCGTTGATTTGGATTTCATCTAACGGAATAGTGAGATCTTCTTTAGCAAAACATTTCTTCAAATTCGAGACGTGGAAAGTGTTATGTACAGCCACGAGTTGTTGAGGTAACTCAAGTCGGTAAGCTACTGGTCCGACACGATCAATAATCTTGAATGGTCCAATATACCTTGGATTTAATTTCCCTCGTTTACCAAATCGAACAACGCCTTTCCAAGGTGAAACTTTAAGCATGACCATCTCTCCAATTTCAAATTCTATATCTTTTCTTTTAATGTCAGCGTAGCTCTTTTGTCGACTTTGGGCGGTTTTCAACCGTTGTTGAATTTGGATGATCTTCTCGGTAGTTTCTTGTATAATCTCCGGACCCGTAATCTGTCTATCCCCCACTTCACTCCAACAAATCGGAGACCTGCACTTTCTACCATAAAGTGCTTCAAACGGCGCCATCTCAATGCTTGAATGGTAGCTGTTGTTGTAGGAAAATTCTGCTAATGGTAGATGTCGATCCCAACTGTTTCCGAAATCAATAACACATGCTCGTAGCATGTCTTCAAGCGTTTGTATCGTCCTTTCACTCTGCCCATCAGTTTGTGGATGATAGGCAGTACTCATGTCTAGACGAGTTCCTAATGCTTGCTGTAATGTCTGCCAGAATCTTGAAATAAATCTGCCATCCCTATCAGAGATAATAGAGATTGGTATTCCATGTCTGGAGACGACTTCCTTCAAATACAGTCTTGCTAACTTCTCCATCTTGTCATCTTCTCTTATTGGTAGGAAGTGTGCTGATTTGGTGAGACGATCAACTATTACCCAAATAGTATCAAAACCACTTGCAGTCCTTGGCAATTTAGTGATGAAATCCATGGTAATGTTTTCCCATTTCCATTCCGGGATTTCGGGTTGTTGAAGTAGACCTGATGGTTTCTGATGCTCAGCTTTGCCCTTAGAACACGTCAAACATTCTCCTACGTATTTAGCAACATCGGCTTTCATACCCGGCCACCAAAAATGTTTCTTGAGATCCTTGTACATCTTCCCCGTTCCAGGATGTATTGAGTATCTGGTTTTATGAGCTTCTCTAAGTACCATTTCTCTCATATCTCCAAATTTTGGTACCCAAATCCTTTCAGCCCTATACCGGGTTCCGTCTTCCCGAATATTAAGATGCTTCTCCGATCCTTTGGGTATTTCATCCTTTAAATTTCCCTCTTTTAAAACTCCTTGTTGCGCCTCCTTTATTTGAGTAGTAATGTTATTATGAATCATTATATTCATAGATTTTACTCGAATGGGTTCTCTGTCCTTCCTGCTCAAGGCATCGGCTACCACATTTGCCTTCCCCGGGTGGTAACGAATCTCAAAGTCGTAATCATTCAATAATTCAATCCACCTACGCTGCCTCATATTCAGTTGTTTCTGATTAAATATGTGTTGAAGACTTTTGTGGTCGGTATATATAATACTTTTGACCCCATATAAGTAGTGCCTCCAAGTCTTTAATGCAAAAACAACCGCGCCTAATTCCAAATCATGCGTCGTATAATTTTGTTCGTGAATCTTCAATTGTCTAGACGCATAAGCAATCACCTTCGTTCGTTGCATTAATACACAACCGAGACCTTGCTTTGATGCATCACAATAAATCACAAAATCATCATTCCCTTCAGGCAATGACAATATAGGTGCCGTAGTTAGCTTTTTCTTCAATAACTGAAACGCTTTCTCTTGTTCATTATTCCATTCAAATTTCTTCCCTTTATGCGTTAATGCAGTCAAGGGTTTTGCTATTCTGGAAAAGTCTTGGATGAACCTTCTGTAGTAACCAGCTAGTCCTAAAAACTGGCGTATGTGTTTCGGAGTTTTCGGGGTTTCCCACTTTTCAACAGTTTCTATCTTTGCCGGATCCACCTTAATACCTTCTTTGTTCACTATGTGACCGAGGAATTGAACTTCTTCCAACCAAAATGCACACTTTGAAAACTTAGCGTACAATTCTTCCTTCCTCAATACTTCTAACACCTTTCTCAAATGTTCACCGTGTTCTTGGTCATTCTTTGAGTAAATAAGTATGTCATCAATGAAAACAATGACAAACTTGTCAAGGTATGGTCCACACACTCGGTTCATAAGGTCCATGAACACAGCTGGTGCATTAGTTAAACCAAACGGCATGACCATAAACTCGTAATGACCGTAACGTGTTCTGAAAGCAGTCTTTGGAATATCATCTTCTTTCACCCGCATTTGATGATACCCGGAACGTAAGTCAATCTTTGAATAAACAGACGAGCCTTGTAGTTGATCAAATAAGTCGTCGATTCTCGGTAGTGGGTAGCGGTTCTTGATGGTAAGTTTGTTCAACTCTCGGTAGTCGATACACAACCTGAATGTACCATCTTTCTTCTTGACAAACAAAACAGGAGCTCCCCACGGTGATGTGCTTGGTCGAATGAAACCACGCTCTAAAAGTTCTTGTAATTGGCTTTGCAGTTCTTTCATCTCGCTGGGTGCGAGTCTGTAAGGAGCACGAGCTATTGGTGCAGCTCCTGGTACAAGATCTATTTGAAATTCAACGGATCGATGTGGGGGTAATCCCGGTAATTCTTTCGGAAATACATCGGGAAATTCTTTTGCAATGGGAACATCATTGATGCTCTTTTATTCAGTTTGTACTTTCTCGACGTGTGCTAGAACAGCATAGCAACCTTTTCTTATTAGTTTTTGTGCCTTCAAATTACTAATAAGATGTAGCTTCGTGTTGCCCTTTTCTCCGTACACCATTAAGGGTTTTCCTTTTTCTCGTATAATGCGAATTGCATTTTTGTAACAAACGATCTCTGCTTTCACTTCTTTCAACCAGTCCATACCGATTATCACATCAAAACTCCCTAACTCTACTGGTATCAAATCAATCTTAAATGTTTCGCTAACCAGTTTAATTTCTCGATTCCGACATATATTATCTGCTGAAATTAATTTACCATTTGCTAATTCGAGTAAAAATTTACTATCCAAAGGCGTCAATGGACAACTTAATTTAGCACAAAAATCTCTACTCATATAGCTTCTATCCGCACCCGAATCAAATAAAACGTAAGCAGATTTATTGTCAATAAGAAACGTACCCGTAACAAGCTCCGGGTCTTCCTGTGCCTCTACCGCATTAATATTGAAAACTCTTCCACGGCCTTGTCCATTCGTGTTCTCCTGGTTCGGGCAATTTCTAATAATGTGGCCTGGTTTTCCACATTTATAACAAACTACATTGGCATAACTTGCTCCGACACTACTTGCTCCGCCATTACTCGTTCCGACACCATTTGTTCCTTTCGTTCTATTAACCCCTGGTCCGTAGACCTCACACTTCGCCGCGCTATGACCATTTCTTTTACACTTGTTGCAAAATTTGGTGCAGAACCCCGAGTGATTCTTTTCACACCTTTGGCATAGCTGCTTCTGATTGTTGTTGTTGTTGCGGTTATTATTGTTGTTGGGATGATTGTTGTAGTTGCTGTTGTTGTTGTTGTTGTTGTTGTTGTTGGGCCGTTTGTTGTAGTTGCGATTGATGTTGCGATTGTTGGGATAATTGTTGCGATTATTGTTGTAATTGCTGTTGTTGTTGTATTGGTGATTCTTATCACCGTTTTCCTCCCACTTTCTTTTGACTTGCTTCACATTGGCCTCTTCAGCAGTCTGTTCTTTAATTCTTTCTTCAATCTGGTTCACTAGTTTGTGAGCCATTCTACATGCCTGTTGTATGGAGGCGGGCTCGTGTGAACTTATATCTTCTTGGATTCTTTCCGGTAATCCTTTCACAAACGCGTCGATCTTCTCTTCCTCATCTTCGAATGCTCCCGGACACAATAGGCACAATTCTGTGAATCGTCTTTCATACGTGGTAATATCAAATCCTTGGGTTCGTAACCCTCTAAGTTCTGTCTTGAGCTTATTGACCTCGGTTCTGGGACGGTACTTCTCGTTCATCAAGTGCTTGAATGCTGACCACGGTAGTGCGTACGCATCATCTTGTCCCACTTGCTCTAGATAGGTATTCCACCATGTTAACGCAGAACCTGTGAAGGTATGCGTAGCGTACTTCACTTTGTCCTCTTCAGTACACTTACTTATGGCAAACACCGATTCAACCTTCTCTGTCCACCGTTTCAATCCGATCGGTCCTTCGGTTCCATCAAATTCCAAAGGTTTGCAGGCAGTGAATTCTTTGTAGGTGCATCCTACACGATTTCCTGTACTGCTAGATCCAAGGTTATTGTTTGTATGTAGCGCAGCCTGTACTGCGGCTATGTTTGAAGCTAGAAAAGTACGGAATTCCTCTTCATTCATATTCACGGTGTGTCGAGTAGTCGGTGCCATTTCCTTCAAAATAGTTAAATGGAACAAGTTAATCATACAGAATATTAAGAGTAGTTAATAGTATTTCGTAGCATAATATGAACTCATTTATAAAAGCTTTTTCTTCATATTAGCGTTTTATAAGTTTAAATTCGGGTAGTACCTACCCGTTAAGTTCATACTTAGTAGCTAATATACAATTCAACTACTACAATTCTATATGAAAAACTGATTATAATAATATTTCGCGTTCAAACTTTTATACAATATTTTACAAACTTACAATACCGCTTATTTTACATAAAGCATGAAATATAGCACACAATAACTTTGATACAAGATAGTTGTGAAGACAATTCTAGCTAGTACACAAGTCGTTCAGCAAAGGCAATAAAGACACGTAATTCATACGTCCAGAAACAAGTCATGCATTCTAGTTTTACTAGGACTACTTCCCATCCTTGGTCTTGTGCAACATAACCGTTATGGCCGTTGATAAGACAGCGTGTTGTAACGTCATCAAAGGGACGAGGGTTACGTAATGTCCAACAGTCCCGTAATAATCTAAAAACCTCATTTCTTACCCCAATTACCGACTCCGTCACTTGTGGAAACGTTTTGTTTAATAGTTGTAGCCCGATGTTCTTGTTCTCACTTTGGTGAGAAGCGAACATTACTAATCCGTAAGCATAACATGCTTCTTTATGTTGCATGTTAGCCGCTTTTTCTAAATCACGAAGTCCAATATTCGGATATATTGAGTCAAAATAATTTCTTAACCCATTGCGTAAAATAGCATTTGGGTTCCCCGCAATATATGCGTCAAAGTAAACACATCGTAACTTATGGGTTTCCCAATGTGATATCCCCCATCTTTCAAACGAAAGTCTCTTATAAACCAAGACATTCTTGGAACGTTCTTCGAATGTCTTACAAACTGATCTCGCCTTAAATAGTTGTGCCGAAGAATTCTGGCCGACTCTAGACAAGATTTCATCAATCATGTCTCCGGGTAGGTCTCTTAAAATATTGGGTTGTCTATCCATTTTGTGTTTTTAAACTGTAAAATAGACAAGAGTTAGATTCATAAAAAAATACTTATTAATACAAGCAATTTTTACATATATCATAAAGCATAAGAACACTATATTACATATATTACACCACGCGAATACAACTATCTTATTCCGACTCGCTCGTTTCTTCTTCTTCGGTTTTGGTTCGTTTTGCCAAGTTTCTAGGGATATATGATGTTCCCCTAATACGAGCCGTCGTTGTCCACATTGGTTTAGAAAAACCTGGTGGTTTAGAGGTTCCCGGGTCATTGTTACAACTTAAGGACTTCGGGGGTTGACGATACATATAAAGTTCATCGGGGTTGGAATTAGATTTCTCTATTTTTATGCCCTTTCCCTTATTATTTTCTTTTGCCTTTTTAAATTCAGTTGGGGTAATTTCTATAACATCATCGGAATTCTCGTCGGAATCCGATTCATCGGAGAATTGGTAATCCTCCTAATATTTTGCTTCCTTGGCGAAAACACCATTGACCATAATTAACTTTGGTCGGTTGGTTGAGGATTTTCTTTTACTTAACCGTTTTATTATTTCCCCCACCGGTTCTATTTCTTCTTCCGGTTCCGATTCTTCTTCCGGTTCCGACTCTTCTTCCGGTTCCTCTTCGGGAACTTGTGAATCAGTCCACAAATCATTCCAATTTACATTTGACTCTTCATTATTATTAGGTGAGTCAATGGGACTTGTTCTAGAGGTAGACATCTATCACATAATATCAAACACGTTAAGAGATTAATATATCACATAATATTCATATGTTAAAAATATATAGTTTCCAACAAAAATGTTAAGCAATCAATTTTAAAGAAAACACGGTCGAAGTCCAGACTCACTAATGCATCCTAACAAACTCAATAAGACACACTAATGCAAATTTTCTGGTTCTCTAAGACCAACGCTCTGATACCAACTGAAATGTCCCGTTCTTATTGATTAAAAACGTTCCATATTAATTGATTTCGTTGCGAGGTTTTGAGCTCTATATGAGACGTTTTTCAAAGACTGCATTCATTTTAAAACAAACCATAACCTTTATTTCATCAATAAAGGTTTAAAAAGCTTTACGTAGATTATCAAATAATGATAATCTAAAATATCCTGTTTACACACGACCATTACATAATGGTTTACAATACAAATATGTTACAACAAAATAAGTTTCTTGAATGCAGTTTTTACACAATATCATACAAACATGGACTCCAAATCTTGTCCTTATTTAAGTATGCGACAGCGGAAGCTCTTAATAATCACCTGAGAATAAACATGCTTAAAACGTCAACAAAAATGTTGGTGAGTTATAGGTTTAACCTATATATATCAAATCATAATAATAGACCACAAGATTTCATATTTCAATACACATCCCATACATAGAGATAAAAATCATTCATATGGTGAACACCTGGTAACCGACATTAACAAGATGCATATATAAGAATATCCCCATCATTCCGGGACACCCTTCGGATATGATATAAATTTCGAAGTACTAAAGCATCCGGTACTTTGGATGGGGGTTGTTAAGCCCAATAGATCTATCTTTAGGATTCGCGTCAATTAGGGTGTCTGTTCCCTAATTCTTAGATTACCAGACTTAATAAAAAGAGGCATATTCGATTTCGATAATTCAACCATAGAATGTAGTTTCACGTACTTGTGTCTATTTTGTAAATCATTTATAAAACCTGCATGTATTCTCATCCCAAAAATATTAGATTTTAAAAGTGGGACTATAACTCACTTTCACAGATTTTTACTTCGTCGGGAAGTAAGACTTGGCCACTGTTGATTCACGAACCTATAACAATATATACATATATATTAAAGTATGTTCAAAATATATTTACAACACTTTTAATATATTTTGATGTTTTAAGTTTATTAAGTCAGCTGTCCTCGTTAGTAACCTATAACTAGTTGTCCACAGTTAGATGTACAGAAATAAATCGATAAATATTATCTTGAATCAATCCACGACCCAGTGTATACGTATCTCAGTATTGATCACAACTCAAACTATATATATTTTGGAATCAACCTCAACCCTGTATAGCTAACTCCAACATTCACATATAGAGTGTCTATGGTTGTTCCGAAATATATATAGATGTGTCGACATGATAGGTCGAAACATTGTATACGTGTCTATGGTATCTCAAGATTACATAATATACAATACAAGTTGATTAAGTTATGGTTGGAATAGATTTGTTACCAATTTTCACGTAGCTAAAATGAGAAAAATTATCCAATCTTGTTTTACCCATAACTTCTTCATTTTAAATCCGTTTTGAGTGAATCAAATTGCTATGGTTTCATATTGAACTCTATTTTATGAATCTAAACATAAAAAGTATAGGTTTATAGTCGGAAAAATAAGTTACAAGTCGTTTTTGTAAAGGTAGTCATTTCAGTCGAAAGAACGACGTCTAGATGACCATTTTAGAAAACATACTTCCACTTTGAGTTTAACCATAATTTTTGGATATAGTTTCATGTTCATAATAAAAATCATTTTCTCAGAATAACAACTTTTAAATCAAAGTTTATCATAGTTTTTAATTAACTAACCCAAAACAGCCCGCGGTGTTACTACGACGGCGTAAATCCGGTTTTACGGTGTTTTTCGTGTTTCCAGGTTTTAAATCATTAAGTTAGCATATCATATAGATATAGAACATGTGTTTAGTTGATTTTAAAAGTCAAGTTAGAAGGATTAACTTTTGTTTGCGAACAAGTTTAGAATTAACTAAACTATGTTTAAGTGATTACAAGTTTAAACCTTCGAATAAGATAGCTTTATATGTATGAATCGAATGATGTTATGAACATCATTACTACCTTAATTTCCTTGGATAAACCTACTGGAAAAGAGAAAAATGGATCTAGCTTCAATGGATCCTTGGATGGCTCGAAGTTCTTGAAGCAGAATCATGACACGAAAACAAGTTCAAGTAAGATCATCACTTGAAATAAGATTGTTATAGTTATAGAAATTGAACCAAAGTTTGAATATGATTATTACCTTGTATTAGAATGATAACCTACTGTAAGAAACAAAGATTTCTTGAGGTTGGATGATCACCTTACAAGATTGGAAGTGAGCTAGCAAACTTGAAAGTATTCTTGATTTTATGAAACTAGAACTTTTGGAATTTATGAAGAACACTTAGAACTTGAAGATAGAACTTGAGAGAGATCAATTAGATGAAGAAAATTGAAGAATGAAAGTGTTTGTAGGTGTTTTTGGTCGTTGGTGTATGGATTAGATATAAAGGATATGTAATTTTGTTTTCATGTAAATAAGTCATGAATGATTACTCATATTTTTGAAATTTTATGAGATATTTCATGCTAGTTGCCAAATGATGGTTCTCACATGTGTTAGGTGACTCACATGGGCTGCTAAGAGCTGATCATTGAAGTGTATATACCAATAGTACATACATCTAAAAGCTGTGTATTGTACGAGTACGAATACGGGTGCATACGAGTAGAATTGTTGATGAAACTGAACGAGGATGTAATTGTAAGCATTTTTGTTAAGTAGAAGTATTTTGATAAGTGTATTGAAGTCTTTCAAAAGTGTATAAATACATATTAAAACACTACATGTATATACATTTTAACTGAGTCGTTAAGTCATCGTTAGTCGTTACATGAAAGTGTTGTTTTGAAACCTTTAGGTTAACGATCTTGTTAAATGTTGTTAACCCAATGTTTATAATATCAAATGAGATTTTAAATTATTATATTATCATGATATTATCATGTATGAATATCTCTTAATATGATATATATACATTAAATGTCTTTACAACGATAATCGTTACATATATGTCTCGTTTAAAAATCATTAAGTTAGTAGTCTTGTTTTTACATATGTAGTTCATTGTTAATATACTTTATGATATGTTTTCTTATCATATTATCATGTTAACTATATATATATATCCATATATATGTCATCATATAGTTTTTACAAGTTTTAACGTTCGTGAATCACCGATCAACTTGGGTGGTCAATTGTCTATATGAAACATATTTCAATTAATCAAGTCTTAACAAGTTTGATTGCTTAACATGTTGGAAACATTTAATCATGTAAATATCAATCTCAATTAATATATATAAACATGGAAAAGTTCGGGTCACTACATTATCCACTACAGAGTCGGAGTACATCGCCGCATCATTGGCAGCTCAGGAAGCTGCATGGATGAAGAAATTCATCGACGACTTAGGAGTAGTCCCTTCCATTCAGGACCCTCTTGAGATCTTTTGTGACAACGAGGGTGCGATTGCTCAAATCAAGGAACCTCGTGCTCACCAAAAGACCCGTCACATTGAGCGGAGATTCAACTACATAAGGGATGAAGTTGAAAAGGGAAAGATATGTATTCGCAAAGTTCACACAGATCTTAATATAGCGGATCCTCTCACGAAGCTCTTACATGGAGCAAAACATAATGGACATGTTTGTGCATTAGGGCTTCGATATTCTAGTGATTGGTCATGATCTGTTTAAGTATTGTAATGGAACGAAATTGTTCAAACTCATTAATATAATTATGGTATTAATTTATTTTGAGTCATGTTCCTATTTTGCATATTTTATCCATGAATAAGTAATTATTCTAAAATTCCGTAGTCGATCACATTCGTGGGAACAAGTGTGAGGTTTAGACTATTATGAACTTGGATTGGTATACATTCACGGGATGAATGTGGGGCAAGGTTGCAACCAAGGTTCATAGATATTTGTGGGACACAAATATTGGAAGACCCGCTCTCAAGACTTACTAAATAGAGCCTTTGTGGTTGATCACTTGTAATCTTGAGTAAAGGCGAATATCATTGTATCCTCTGACCTGAGATACATATTGGGTTCGGATATTTACCAAGTATTGTGCCTTGATTCTTTCCTTCGCTATTCTGAAATATGGTAGCTCACAAGGAAGAGCTCAGGTATAATGCAAGGTACATATTTAGGACGTATGTAGTCAAGATGGAATTTGTCCCTCTTATTCGTTGAGAGTCAGATGTCTAAGGCCTGATAAAGTTAAATCTAAAAGAGAGTGATCACTCTGTATCTCTTGGATTTAACATGACATCTAGGACGAAAGGAAATAATGAAAGATTCACCTATTCATATTCGAGGTGGGAACTCGAAAGGGATGATGTTATTGAATGGCACAAAGTCATAGCATATTGGGGGTGATGGACGGTCGTTAGGTGGTATCCATCACTTGCATTAATTTCTTATGTTTCTCGTGCAAGTGGGAGATTGAAGGTTCTTCGTATGCCCGAGAGACATATTAAATTAATGTGGCTAATGTGTTATGATCCAAGTCGGGTCATACCCAATAACAAGCTTACCAACACCTTATTCGTATTTGATCTTAGCGACTGGATCGTTGATTAAATACGCGACACTTGGATTTTAAGAAAATTGGTTTTCTAAAATCATATTACTTGATGTGTATATAAATTATGGAATAATTTATATAATTAAAACTTAATTATTTATAAGTTAAATAATTAATAATGTTATATTACATTTTATAAAAATGGGTTTTATATAAAATGTACATGGAAGTTTATAAAAGGGTTTTATAAAAACTAATTCTTTTATAAATCATTTCATTTATAAAACTAATTATGGAAGTGGCATTGGAGTCTTAACAAGGATGCACTTGACTAGCATTTTGTGTGGTCACTTTCATAGATTCCATGTGCATATGTACCAAGACCTCTTGGAGACACAAACACATGAAAACACATCAAAAATCTGCACAAAACACTCTCAAAAACCCTGCTGAATTCGTGGCCTTTTGGGAGGAAGAAAGGGTTCTTCATTTGGTTTTTGCAAGCTCTATTCAAGTGTAATTAAATCCTAACCAAAGGCTAGGTGTTGGTGCAAAAGCTTGGGGTATTTCTCCCTGAGGTTTCATCATTTTGAAGCTCCATTCTTCATCATCATCATCATCATCATCTTTTGAATCAACCCTCAACTAGCTTGAGGAGGTATGAACTCTAAACCCACTCTTAGTTTGTAAGTATGTTTCACAACTTGATCCTATTTGGGATTTAACTTTAAATGGTTAAAGATTTACAAGTCTAAAATTGGTAATTAACATGCTTCCGCTTTCTTAATTCTTAAAATGGTTTAAGTATATTATAAACTTGTTAAATCCCAACAGATACAATCTTTAGGTACCATGTCATAACGCCTATACCTGGCAAACCAAACCCAAAGTGCTCAATTTGGGTCTAATGGGTCTTGCATATGGGTCAAACGGGTCGAGTTGTAAAGTATTCAGTTTTTGAGATTCATATCCCTAATCATTGTTCCAATGAGTTTTTTTTTTTTTTTATTTTAATATTGGGTCTTAGACAAAAAAATAAGAAATGAGTCGATCGGGTTCAAATCCACCAAGTCCAGCAAATAGAGACGGGTCCCATGGGTCTTGTATATGGGTCCAACAGGTCGAGCTGTATAATTTTGAATTTTAGTGGTACGATGTAATTTTGCAGTATAAAATAATAATAATAATAATAATAATGATAAAAAAATATTTAAAGCTAAAATTATTGAATAAAATGGTTCTCGACCCGACCCGACCCAACCCGTTGGGTCTCGACCCACTCAGACCCAACCCGTTTGACCCATTTAAATTCTGACCCATTTCGACTCATGACCCGTTTCGACCCAACCCCATTTAGGTCTCGACCCAACCCGACCCAACCCGACCCGTTTGCCAGGCATAACGCCTAATGCAAGTGATTTGATTTATTTTTTGTCAATGTCAAATTATAAACCTTTCAAACTATGTTATATACATATTGCAAGTCAAGTTCTTTTCTAAAATTAACTGGACTTCCTGAAAGTTTAATAATTCCCAAATAAAATAAAATCAAATCAAAGAATACAATTCATGTCAAGAAAACATAAGCAGCCTGAACTGGCCTAGAAAGCAAAAAGGTATAACACACTATGTTACTCTGTTGAAAACTCAATTGACAATAAATATAATTCTGCTTACATAATCCATTGATACAAGCAGCGATCATATTTCAAAAATCAATACTCGAAAAGTTGTCAAATGTATACCTTAAACTTATATCATCCATCATCCATACAAATTAAATTCTAATTCTGAATCTTTAGTTTGACTCGGAAACAATTTAATTTAGTCAAAAGTTTTTCAGTATGTCATGCTCTTGTTGATCGACAACTTGATATTTGGAGCATGTGAGGTCTCTTGCCACCACTCTCCTCATCCTCTTCCCAGAAGGAAAAAAAAAAAAAAAAAAAAAAAAAAATTTAAAAACACGATTTACCGTGTTTGATCTTTTGTTTCTTCAGGATCTTCATCTCCATCACGAGCATTCAGATCCAAAGTGTTTTCATTTAGATCCTGCCTTGCAACATTTCTCTCTTCAGAAACCTGAAAAATTCACTAGCTTTTTAATAAAATGACTTTCTATAGCTACAAATGCCAAAAAAAAAAAAAAAAAAAAAATTCAGTTTTAAAAAGAGGTTGTACAGTATATTATCATGAACCTTTATTTACTGCCCAATGAATTATCCTGAATCTCAAATATTATCAGTTGTCCCAGGAGTTGTATGTTTACAACTAAAACCACTGTACAATTTATATCTTTGGATATCATTTTAAGTGCCAGTCAATTTGGTAACAGGTCAACACGAAAACAGTTTTTGGCCAAAAAGCTAAACATTTTGAAATAATTAATGTCACGTATAACTATAATTTCATTAATTCAGTTCAATTATAATCAAAACTTTTACAATGACATGATTATAGAATTGCTTTATGTGAGCCACGTTACCTCATTTTCTTCCATGGGCACGCCATTAATATCTGGTTTTCCGTTAACACCATCATCCTTCGAATTTGAATCAGTATCAATCGCTTCATCAATATGATCGTCCTCCGACTCCTTTTTTTGTTCTTCGAGTAACGCTATCTAAAGTGAAAGAATGGCAATAAACTATCATTCATTATTGAAAACAGGATTTGCTATACGTCTCAAACTACAAATTTAAGTCAAATAATAATTCAACAAAAATTTAGATTGTCAGTTTGACTCTAAACTACCAATTACGGAATTACAAAAGAAGGTTAACCTTAATAATTGAAATCAGTAATATAAGAACTGTAGATAATGACGAAATGGAAAGAAAGTACTTTTGGATTGATCAGAGTTAATTTGAATGGGTTGTCAATTCAGATGTTTGAGTGGACGTGGCGAAATGGGTGTACTATGTGATAATTAGAATGTGTTTGGAATAAACGGATAACTTTCAGCATGGGTCATACGAGTTGAGTTGGATTTACACACACTTTTGGGTCCATTATTACAAATTTCATAAGTAATTAACTTGTTAAACACGATTACATATACATTTATTATTAGATAACAAATCTAAATGTTTGAAAAAAGTGATTAACTAGGTTGCATTTTAATTCCTCTGAGCAAGTTTTACCTTTTAAACCCATCTAACCATCTAAACCGTTTCTTATTAGCAAAATATGTGAATTGACACATCAGAGATAAAACATAACACAGATAGACACACTCATAAGTGTATGGGTTGAAATTGCTACCTCCAGATTTCACAATTCCTGATTTTGGGAAGAGCAAGAAAATGCCCATAAACAAGACTCACGGATAAATTTATTGTTGAGCCATGGCAACTAATGATGGAAAGGCTATATTGACCAAATGATAATATACATTGATTACTAATCAAATGTCTGAAAAGACCCATAATATGAAGGAGGAAAAAAAAAAACAAATACAGTAAAACTTATGAGCCCAAAATCAAAGTTACCAACAAGGGAACTACCAATTTGGATAGATAAAGTTACTTTTTGCTAAGACGACCCAAAAAGGATATGTTAGTATTTTTTTTCAGTACAGATAAATTGGAAAATACAAAATACGTTGGCGTATAAGTTCTTGAAATTTTTTAGTAAGATTATTATTAGTCATCTGCCTGAAAAGTCCAACAGATGGGAGGTAAATAACTTTTCAACGGTATCCCACAGTACTACATACATCATGACTCATTTCAAAGTTCAGTAATCAGTTATTTCTTTATAAGTTTTTTCACCCAGTCATTTTATTCAAAACAACGCCATTTAATATAAATTACACTATTAACCTTGTGTTGTATCTCATGTGGTAGTGGTCTGCCTCTCTTAGCGAGAGGTCGGGATTTCGACACCCATGAGATGTAGCATTGCACACAAGGCTGCCCATTTACCCTTGAATTCCACCCAAGGGTGGCTTTCACACATTGCGTTGCGGGGGCAGTGGGGGAGAGGGCCATGCCCTTGGATTGAGCCGGGTTTCCTCCTGGGCAGCAGTTGGGGCGGGTTATGCAACTGCAAGGAGATGAACGCGTGGGTGGTTAAGTCCCCTGGGTGATCCCGTACTGCTGTTAAAATATATATATATATATATATATATATATATATATATATATATATATATATATATATAAATGACACTATCAAATTATATTATTTGTCTTTAAATAACCAAAGGGCTTCCGGCACAGCGGTATCAAGGAATCTCGTTCACCTTAAGGTTATGAGTTTGAGTCCCGTCGTGGACAAAAATGGGTGTGTGAGTTTGCAGTTCCAGAAAAAAAGTAATCAATACTTTTTATAAGCTTTTTCACCCAGTGTCATTTTTAATTACAACGACACCGTTAATATAATGACACTATAAAATTATAATAACTGACTTCAGATAACCTAATACATATATAAAAGTAGCTGTTGGACTTCTTTTACCAAAGGGAAAAAAAAAAAAACTTTAATCAGAGACCGACATCAGAGAGCATATTCAATTTGAAATAGCGTGTAACCCAATTCTTAAAAAGTTTTATTTTCCATGTTAACAATGAGTTCGTTTGTACATTGCATCCCTCGAAAGACCATGTACCACAATTTATTTAATAGAATTTTAGACACCCAAACAATTCTATTAGAGTTATAAATCTTATATCTCAAGTAAAACTATAAAACAACACCCTTATACATTAATCTACACGGAGTCCATACACAATCCTATCAAATTTACCTTTTGCAATTTATAAACAAAAATTCAAATAGTAACCAATTAAGTCTAGATAGCTCTAGCTCTAATTCTAAAATTTTTTAAGTAAAAAACCTCCTACAAATTGTCTAATAATTATTGAATTTCAAATCCAACATTGTGATACCCTACCTAAAGTTACATATTACAAAACTTCAATTTATCCCCAGTCCAGTTATAAATATATTCAAATGATCAGCTTTAATTTAATACAGAGTACAATATATAATATATAATTCTAATAAATCATTAAGCATAACAAATTATATATTATATATTATATAAAAAATTCAAAAAATATGTTAAAAGGTGATGAAGAATTAATACCGGAATATACTTAATTTTTCTGCGAGGCGGTTGCTCTTCCTCATCAGCGGCGTTAACATCACCATCGCCATTACTATCTCCACCGCCGTTTTGACTTTGACTTTGAAGAGGAGTCCATTTATACAATAAAATATGAGATCCGTTATCATTACTACCGTTAGAAGAAGAATTACCGTTACTAATGACATTAGATTGATGATTACTTCCGGCACCGGTGGTTGCGGCGGAGGCGTTCGGCGGCGTCACGTGGATCCACTTCTTTTTCCATTTCCTTACCGGACCTGTAAACACGACCGCTGGTCCGTACCGAGTTGACGATCGGCCCAGGCGCGCACCGACTCCTTCCATTTGTTAATCAATTGAATAGAACAGGTAATCACTAGGTGGCGATCAGATCGGAATCGGAAAAGAAAAGTTCCGGTGAAGGTTGGTTTTTTTTTTATATCTTTGTGGTTTTTTGGTATCGGTAGGGATTAGGTACATGCCGGTATACGTTACTTTAGTGGATGTTATGTTAATCTAAGATGTGTGCTGGGACCCGGTACTAGATTAAGAAGTTTAGTTAATAATCAATTTTATTAGTTATAGTTTTTTTGTTTTTTTTTTTAAAGCAAAATTCTATTAAATCAACCATAGATACACACAAGTAGAACTCAAGAAACTAAACGAAAGATACTGAGCTAGAATCTTACGCTAGCATCTATCTACATAACAATTACATTACACACGAATTTAACAAACAATTATACACTAAGAACAATTGCGGATTATGTAGCCATTCATGCCACTCAATCTTCTTGGTTTTGCACCTCTTCGCGATTCATTCAAAGCTCCTAATTTGAATCTCGTTTAACGCCACCGGAGGGGACCAGCACGTCTTCTTGAAAACCTTTTGGTTCTTATTTTCCAAATGAAATAACCGCATGTCCATCCAACCGTTTGCCAAATTTTTTTATCCAAATCCAAAACTTGTGAAGGAATGTTACCACAAAATAGATTAGCAAAAGAAGGTTGAGCCGAATTAATGCCCCACTAACTTAAGACCTTTTTCCAAATTGTAATAAGTTACAAGAAAGTAATGAGTGTTCAAACGATCCAATGTCATCATCGCATAGTGGCCAACGAACGGAATTGTAACAACCCAAACCAAACCGCAATCGAACCCGCTTAAAATATAAAAAAAAAAAATTTGTCTGATCAGCATATGGCGAGGCGCGCCAGGTGGTTGCGCGGCGCGCCAAACCACCTGGACAGACTTGTGTCCCCGGAAGTTAAATACGCGAAAATGTTTGGCCACTTCCCGATTAAATTAGACAAAACGCTTTTAACCACATGTTCAAATATGTAAAACTAACACGTTCCATTAATAAAAAGGGTTTTACGACACCGGGCCCACATATGCCCAAATTACCCCTTAAAGTACCAAATACGAGTTTCGACCACACGACTCTTAATACAAAATAAAGCCGAGCATGGCGATTGGGGATATACTACCTAATCCTAATCAATTCAAAAGCAAGCCTTCTAAAGCAACTACGCGAGTCCACTAGTCCCACGCTTACCCGAGCCACCGCATCCATGCAATCTATAAAAAAGTCAACAACGAGAGGGTAAGCTAACGCTTAGTGAGTGAAAATATGCTACATACATATATATGTATAAAATGGACACGCCACACAAATATCAAATACCGCATACCGAAGCATCCATGTATAAGGCAAGCTAGTCTAAGCATACCGTACGATCAATAGGCGACGAGCTAAAGATACAACAACAAATATAAGTTCACCAACGACGATGTGAACAACGCCAATAAGCTACACCCAGAGGGTTAGCTGCATCACAACAATACATTGATATATATAGAACGATATATAATCGAATAAGGTTAACCACTTAACCCATTACCGAATACCAAAACACCACAATGAAGATTGGCTGAACTACACGAGCCTTAGTAATCCGAAACCACACGAGATTACTATCTTCACAACATCGAGGTTGGCCGAACTACACGAGCCTTAGTAATCCGAAACCACACGAGATTACTACCTCACTAAGATGACCGAACTACACGCGTCATCATGAATCTGAACTACACGCGATTCACTTCTCCAATACCAAGACCCACGGTCACGGGATTATAAAATCCACCACATCGGGGTTATCCAAAACCACATCACAGTACATGTGATAACGTACACACAAGTGTACACCTCGCCAAAAGGAGGTCAACCAAAACGCACAACCGTGCCAATTGGACCTATACACAAGTCCATCAAATCCACCTATATGTGAAGTGAGCTCTATACCCGAGAACCACTTCACCCGACCCGCACCCATCCTACACATACATACGCACATAGGATATTAACACTCACCTTGTCGCCTTGATGAATGCTTCCAAATAATCCGCAACTCGTCAATGGAAAGTACCTATTCCATTATCACAATTACAACAACACACTTAGAGTGGATTTACAAACCAACCCAATTCGACACTTAGTGCCATTTCGACCCAATTGCACTTCCAAGCACAAACCGTGCTCAAACTAACCAATAATCACTAACACAAGTGAGAATGGTCCTAATATGCCAATTAAACCCAATCGCAAGTGTTAAACACTTATTGTTCTCAAAATCGCCCATAAACCTTAATTTTGACCCATTAAGTCAAAGTCTCACCAATTACAAGTTTTGACACCAAAATATATTTAACTCGGTTTTATACCTCAACTTAATCCATTTTAAGTTTATAAACCTCAACGAATCGACATTCGGGTCATAATCCTCAACAAACCCTAATTTTGACTCTAGTCAAAATTAGTCAACCACAAGAACCCTAAAGGTCTCCAAATCATCAATAATCACTAATACTAGTGATTATACACCATTCTCAAGTCTTAAACATGGTTAAATCATTAACTAACCCAAAACCCGCCTTTAACACTTATAAACCCGAATCTTGGTGTTAATCTTCAATTAACAACTAAATGGGTTCCATCTATGAATCATATAATCAAAAGCCCCAAAATTGAATGATGAACACGAAAACGAAATTCGGAGTTAGAGCTTACCACTAGTATCACCGTGTAGCTAAGAACGAGGAGAACAAACTTGTCTACTACGCCAAAGATCAAAATCCTCTTCTTCCTTTCCAAAAATCCCTTTGAATCAAATGGGTGTTTGAGTTTGTTGAGAGAAAATGGAAAGAAAAGGAAAAAAAAAATAGGGAAATGAAATGGGTGGATGAGGTTAAGTCCTCAAATCTGGCTCAAACGCGAAAAGACCGAAATGCCATTTTAAAACTCTGCGGTGCGCGACTAGCCTGAATCAGAATCCAGGTCTTACAACTCTCCCCCACTTAAAATCGATCACGTCCTCGTGATCTTCACCACTTAACCACTCCGGAACCACTTAACGGTCCTCTATCATAAGTCCCAATCCGAACTTTCCTAGACAATTCTTCCCAATGAATCACCTTTAACAACTAAGATCGTCACTCGCGAATTATCAAATCTACAATCTGAGCACTAAAACCCTGCTCATTCCCTCGCATCGGGAAAACTCATCCAATCTCTAACCGAGATATCAACCCCTAGCATACCATTACCAAGTACAATGCTAAAGTAACCACATACCAAACTTAAGGTCAACCATCTAAACCGACGAAGACTGAGAAGAAGAAAATCCTTACGGATAACACTTACCACTAAACATTCCTTGTAGTGCGCAATACGACCCATACGCAACTACCGTAACATCATAATTCAACGGCTAGAACCGATAGCGCCCAAAACGACTATGGAAACACAAATCCCAAGGTGTACAAAATCAACTATCGTCACACCTGTAACATCATGTGAGCGAAACACGGCTATCACATCACTAATCATACAACATGGTCCTCACGACCCCACCATTGGCGTATCAAATGACCAATAGATCAAACATCATGGTCCTTACGACCCCACCATCGGTGTATAAAACAACCGATCGATCACACAACACGGTCCTTATGACCCCACCATTGGTGTATAAAACAACCAACAGATCAACATCATGGTCCTTACGACCCCACCATCGGTGTATAAAACAACCGATAGATTACACAACACGAAGGCTGGCCGAAAACTACACGCGCCTTAGTGAATCCGAAACCACACGCGACTCACTACCTTCACCTCAACAACAATCGGGATTGGCCGAACTACACGCGCCTTAGTGAATCTGAACTACACGAGAGTCACTTGTAGCGACCCGACAAAATCGTCATTGACGGCGCCGCTAACTTAGGTCCCGTTACGTGGTCGTAGTCCCTATATGAGACTCGTTTGACCAAAATTATGTCGCATTCATTTGAAATGTACAAAACTTACAAAGTATAGTTTACCAAACGGTTCGACAACAAGTTTAAGTTTACAAAAGTTGTAAAGTATAAATGAAATAACTTGCGACATAATATAAGTTGAAAGTCACGGTTTGCTATAAATAGCGTAAGTATGTAAACCACATGTTTGAATCCAAAGGTGCTATCACTAGCGTATGCATGTATGTATGCTTGACCCCAAGCAAGTAATCAAAGTGTGCGGAAGCATGTATCAAATAGCCATGTATGAACCTGAGAAACATATAGAAAACTGTCAACGAAAAACGTTGGTGAAATCATAGGTGTTTTAGTAAACGTTGTATTTGAACCACAAGATTTAGTATAAGATGATTATCAAAATCATTTGCATTCCAAAGTTGTTGTTTGTATCCCGGGCACCCAATTATCAAACTTAACTGTTTTGCACCCTTTGCGTAGTGTTAGAACATACACTAGACCCGAAAATATATTTCATCCGCTAACGGTAGCGAACCGTCCGAATGAGGCTCGTCAAGCCCATGTGATCACATAATATAAGTTCACGTTTACACCCTGCAAGTGTAACTAATGATAATTGAATTGAGGCTTTTTGTTCAAACCCGTACGTGGAATGTTCATTTTCGTACTTGTGTTCAAGTGTAAAAGTATGATACCTATATGTTTCTCATCCCATAGTTTAAAGCATAAAAGTTGTTGAAAGGTGGGACTATGATCTCACCTCGAGTGCACGAGTATAAATGTACTTCACAAAGTAAACGTGTGCATGAATGTTGCTTAGCCATGACCTAAACAAGTAAGTTGTATCAATTAACCGGTTACGACACAAGGTCGAGCGAAATGTGTTCAATTAGTCCTATGGCTCATTACGACTCGATTATATAGCATGTGAATCACGTTGTCAAGTTTCATGCAAGAATCAAGTATAAAATAAGATTAGAACGATTGTATAAGTGTTTTGTTAAGTTTGACTAAAAGTCAAACTTGGTCAAAGTCAACGAAAAAGTCAACGGGGTCGGGTCGGGTCCCGAACTATTTTTCTGAGGTTTTTATTCATATATAAGCATGTTAGAACAAGTTACATGTGAATCGGAGGTGCGTAGCATAGCAAACATTTTTCGAAATTTGACAAAGTAGGTCAGAACCCAAACACGGCTATTGCCGCGCCGCGGCCAGAGGTGTCGCGCCGCGACATTAGGCGTGGCCTGGTACCTGGTCAGTTTCAAAAGTTCAAGTCTTGATCCAAAATTCAATTTAGCACAAAACGCAAACCGTAAACACTTAGAATACGCATCTTATATCATTGGAAAGCTCTTTTGACAAGGAATACAATTAACTACCTTTCACCAAGCAAAAACATCAATTATAATAACCGAAAACTCGTCAATTGATCAAGAAAGGTTTATTTTCAAAGTTTCAAGTTCGTAAAACGTATTTTATGATTCGGGAATCCAATTTACACATACGATATGCCGTTTCGAAGGTAATTAAGCATACATTGCATCTAAATACTTACTAACAACATTAACAAGCATTCAACGCATCGAAAGTTCATTTCAAAGTCTATCAAACCCTAACCAAAATTCACAAAAATCAATAATCATGTGTTTGAAGTTTTCTTAATCAACCTACGCATCAAAACGAAGCTAGTGATACTAGTAACACAATTAAAACATGAACTTTAACAATCAAACAACATTTAATCTTCCAAAATGCAAGATTAAGCAAACCCATTTCAAATGTTCAAACTAGTTACTCAAAACAACAAATCGAGCAAACAAAATATATATTCATGTTACACATGAGCCATAGACACTAACTAACACCATTTCAAGTATAAAAACACGAATTTAGAGAAAATCTAGAGTTTTAGAAATGTTACCCAAACTTGATGAAATTGGTACCAAAATGTAGAGGATGAAGAGAGGATCACGAAAATGTAATTTGTTTTGATGTTTCCTTCTTGATCCGGATTTAGATGATGATTTTATAAAGATGGGTGTTTGAGTTCTAAAATGGAAGAGAGAAAAAGAGGGAGAAGATGAAGTGAGAAATGAATGGATGAGATGGTGGGAGGTGGTGGTGACTAGTTACCAAAATTTGGCCAAGTGCCAAGATTAGTCCCTCAAGTTTCAAAGCGGGTGCGGGAATTAACCAAACGAATATTTTAAAAACGCTCGAGTAAACGAGTGATGTTATAATTAAATGACGGAATTATTATGAACGTTAGTCAACGGAAACTACAAATTTAAATAACGAAAGGTATTATTTAAAAAAAGACGGTGTTAAAAATAAATTTAACGGAAAAAGGCGGGATGTTACATTACCTACACCTTAAAAGAAATTTCGTCCCGAAATTTAGTTGGAAGTAGTAGTCGTTGTTTCTTCCTCGAGATCTTGTGTTGCCAATTCTACGAATAAGTGAAGGTACTTCCTTGGGCATTTCAACGAACTTTGACAGTCGGGGTTTTTACGTTGGTTTAAAGTTTAGTTTCACGATTTATAGTTTCAATCGGTCCTCCTATGAGGTGGAGTTTATCATTGATAGTAAGTTCATCGAAGAGGATAACAAGTTCTTGTTTCGCAAGACACGCCTTTAAGTTTGATACGTAGAATTTAGGATGAACGGAGACTCGAATGAGTTGAAAAATCTAAACGGCTAGTAACGGGTCCAAAACGCCCCAGGATTTTAAAAGGACTAAAAATATCGCGGATTTAGCTATCTACGTTTCCCGAAATGGATTACACCTTTTCAAGGTGCGACTTTAACGTTACGCGGTTACCCACTTGGAATTCGAGAGGTTCACGTCTAACATCGGCATAGTTCTTTTGGCGACTACGATCCGCCTTGAGCCTTTCTTGGAATTGAAAAATTTTCCGGTTGTTTCATGAATGATTTCGGGTCCGGTGGTTCGCTTGTCACCTACTTCGGTTCAACAATTTAAGAAAACGACAATTACGGCTATACGGGTCCTCGAAAAGTGTGACGTTAAGACTTGAATGATAACCATCGTTGTAAGAGAATTTGGTTAAAGGCAAAAACTTTTCTCAAGTAAATTTGAAGTTGATAACACAAATTCGTATTACGGTTTCCAAGGTTTGAATCGTATGTTTGCTCGGTCCGCCGGGTTGTGGTTGATGTGCGGTACTCATGTCTAAACGTGGTCCCGAGACTTTTTTTGAGGCACTCCAAAATCTAGAAGTGAAACGAGGATCTCGATCTGAAACGAGGTACATCTCTTTAAGGTATATTTGAAAGAGTTTGTTAGGACGTGAAAACGTTTGTTGGAACAAGTTTCTGTTTCTCAAGAATTTCGCGCCGCGAAAGATTTATCGGTTTCCGAAAATGTTCGACAGGACTATTCACCCTCGAGGCGAATACTAGTATAGTGTGAAGAGTCTCTCTCTCCATTGAGAATTTAGATAAAATATTTCCTTAAACGGAAGTACGAGTGTAAGGCGAGAGAAGTTTTCGCCTCGATGTAAGCATACCAAGCATTTTGTAGTCCGTCTATAAAAACTATAAGAAAACGAGATAGTACACACGTGTAACATATGTTTGAAGTCGAAAGAATTTGTCATTCATTCGGAAGCATCAATATGGTTCGACAATAATCGAAGATGTGTCCCGGGTATGGTTGTTATCAACATTCTCGGAGTTTTCGGATATTCAAACAAGAAAAATGAAGTCATGTACATGGCACATGGTGGTGATTAGGTTGATCGAGTCCAATCACCATCACGAGTCATTAGAAATTTGGTATGACTTACCATAATATAACCACGTTGATCGAGTGTCGTTATATTACGCTAACTCATACCTCCATCCCCACATCACTCCATAGATTCAGGTTCATGTAATCGTGAAGTTTTAAAATGAACAAAGCATAGCGACATCACCAACGTGACTCGTATTTAATCGCAAGAATTAGTGCAACTCTAAAGAAGCGTTCCCCGAGGGGAGTGTATAAATGATTGTTCACGTCAATGCGGTTCAAGTCAAATGATAATGTATTTCGGTGCGAGAAGTGTAACGAATCATGATAACGAATAGTACACAACTGTAGTGTTAAGTATTGATGACGATACTCACCTGGAGTAGTGATAGTAGTAACAAGAAGTGGTAGATATTAAGGAACACCGGTGTGACACCGATAGTAAGTTGAAACGGTGGCAAATAACAATCTGGGAGACAGAGTTCCCGAACAAGTGTGACTAATGAAGTCGTCGTCATCCTTACGCGTATGAATCTTGAATTTACGTGTGTTACCAGAAAGTGGCAGAATACGGATTCGTATGATGAAAGTTTGGTACCATTATGGAGTTCACCTAAGAAAGATTCAAGTATATATGCACAAGTAGTCAAGTAAGTGCTATCTATAGCAAATGCAAGTCAGGATGCAATGATTAACTATCCGGTTGTAGTCTAGATTCACTAATGCATCCTAACGACTCCGTCAGACACACTAATGCACATCCTAGTTCCCTACAACCAACGCTCTGATACCATCTGTAGCGACCCGACAAAATCGTCATTGACGGCGCCGCTAACTTAGGTCCCGTTACGTGGTCGTAGTCCCTATATGAGACTCGTTTGACCAAAATTATGTTGCATTCATTTGAAATGTACAAAACTTACAAAGTTTAGTTTACCAAACGATTCGACAACAAGTTTAAGTTTACAAAAGTTGTAAAGTATAAATGAAATAACTTGCGACATAATATAAGTTGAAAGTCACGGTTTGCTATAAATAGCGTAAGTATGTAAACCACATGTTTGAATCCAAAGGTGCTATCACTAGCGTATGCATGTATGTATGCTTGACCCCAAGCAAGTAATCAAAGTGTGCGGAAGCATGTATCAAATAGCCATGTATGAACCTGAGAAACATATAGAAAACTGTCAACGAAAAACGTTGGTGAAATCATAGGTGTTTTAGTAAACGTTGTATTTGAACCACAAGATTTAGTATAAGATGATTATCAAAATCATTTGCATTCCAAAGTTGTTGTTTGTATCCCGGGCACCCAATTATCAAACTTAACTGTTTTGCACCCTTTGCGTAGTGTTAGAACATACACTAGACCCGAAAATATATTTCATCCGCTAACGGTAGCGAACCGTCCGAATGAGGCTCGTCAAGCCCATGTGATCACATAATATAAGTTCACGTTTACACCCTGCAAGTGTAACTAATGATAATTGAATTGAGGCTTTTTGTTCAAACCCGTACGTGGAATGTTCGTTTTCGTACTTGTGTTCAAGTGTAAAAGTATGATACGTATATGTTTCTCATCCCATAGTTTAAAGCATAAAAGTTGTTGAAAGATGGGACTATGATCTCACCTCGAGTGCACGAGTATAAATGTACTTCACAAAGTAAACGTGTGCATGAATGTTGCTTAGCCTTGACCTAAACAAGTAAGTTGTATCAATTAACCGGTTACGACACAAGGTCGAGCGAAATGTGTTCAATTAGTCCTATGGCTCATTACGACTCGATTATATAGCATGTGAATCACGTTGTCAAGTTTCATGCAAGAATCAAGTATAAAATAAGATTAGAACGATTGTATAAGTGTTTTGTTAAGTTTGACTAAAAGTCAAACTTGGTCAAAGTCAACGAAAAAGTCAACGGGGTCGGGTCGGGTCCCGAACTATTTTTCTGAGGTTTTTATTCATATATAAGCATGTTAGAACAAGTTACATGTGAATCGGAGGTGCGTAGCATAGCAAACATTTTTCGAAATTTGACAAAGTAGGTCAGAACCCAAACACGGCTATTGCCGCGCCGCGGCCAGAGGTGTCGCACCGCGACATTAGGCGTGGCCTGGTACCTGGTCAGTTTCAAAAGTTCAAGTCTTGATCCAAAATTCAATTTAGCACAAAACGCAAACCGTAAACACTTAGAATACGCATCTTATATCATTGGAAAGCTCTTTTGACAAGGAATACAATTAACTACCTTTCACCAAGCAAAAACATCAATTATAATAACCGAAAACTCGTCAATTGATCAAGAAAGGTTTATTTTCAAAGTTTCAAGTTCGTAAAACGTATTTTATGATTCGGGAATCCAATTTACACATACGATATGCCGTTTCGAAGGTAATTAAGCATACATTGCATCTAAACACTTACTAACAACATTAACAAGTATTCAAAGCATCAAAAGTTCATTTCAAAGTCTATCAAACCCTAACCAAAATTCACAAAAATCAATAATCATGTGTTTGAAGTTTTCTTAATCAACCTACGCATCAAAACGAAGCTAGTGATACTAGTAACACAATTAAAACATGAACTTTAACAATCAAACAACATTTAATCTTCCAAAATGCAAGATTAAGCAAACCCATTTCAAATGTTCAAACTAGTTACTCAAAACAACAAATCGAGCAAACAAAATATATATTCATGTTACACACGAGCCATAGACACTAACTAACACCATTTCAAGTATAAAAACACGAATTTAGAGAAAATCTAGAGTTTTAGAAATGTTACCCAAACTTGATGAAATTGGTACCAAAATGTAGAGGATGAAGAGAGGATCACGAAAATGTAATTTGTTTTGATGTTTCCTTCTTGATCCGGATTTAGATGATGATTTTATAAAGATGGGTGTTTGAGTTCTAAAATGGAAGAGAGAAAAAGAGGGAGAAGATGAAGTGAGAAATGAATGGATGAGATGGTGGGAGGTGGTGGTGACTAGTTACCAAAATTTGGCCAAGTGCCAAGATTAGTCCCTCAAGTTTCAAAGCGGGTGCGGGAATTAACCAAACGAATATTTTAAAAACGCTCGAGTAAACGAGTGATGTTATAATTAAATGACGGAATTATTATGAACGTTAGTCAACGGAAACTACAAATTTAAATAACGAAAGGTATTATTTAAAAAAAGACGGTGTTAAAAATAAATTTAACGGAAAAAGGCGGGATGTTACATCACTATCCCAGAGGAATGACCGAACTACACGAGTCATTTGTGAATCCGAACTACACGAGACTCACTCCTCAATACCATGACCGAAACCACACGAGTCATTTGTGAATCCGAACTACACGAGATTCACTTTCACAATAAGATGACCGAAACCACACGCGTCATCTTGAATCTGAAACCACACGCGATCCACTACCATGATGAAGTCAGCGGACCCCGAAGGTCATGCTTCACCAATCTCAACACCGGATGAAGTCAGCGGACCCCGAAAGTCATGCTTCACCGATATAACACTACGCCTATGATGAAGTCAGCGGACCCCGAAGGTCATTCTCCACCAATCACGTACTCCCATGATGAAGTCAGCGGACCCCGAAGGTCATGCTCCACCAATCAACAATACCATGATGAAGTCAGCGAACCCCGAAGGTCATGCTCCACCAATCAACAATACCATGATGAAGTCAGCGGACCCCGAAGGTCATGCTTCACCAATCAACGCCCTTTTTGGCCTCGAACAACGAGTAGCGTAACATCGCGCTCTGCTACACTATAGTGAACCCTAACGGATACCACTAACCATCCACACAATCGAGTAAGAACCACATATATCAAACATAGGCACAAAAACAATGATTCTCTAGAAGAGAATCCGACACACACCTCCCTTAACCGAAGGATTTCACCTTGCTCGCCAAACACATCCATTATCTCTCAACGAGATTTACCACATTACCACTTCGGTGATAATTTAAATCCAAACCATAAGTACAATTTAACCGAAATTGTACCCTACCACAATTTGACCAAAACTAGGTCCCAACACAATTTTCGGATCTTACTAAAACGTCATCCGAAATCTCACACTAAAACTTCCTCGGGCGGGAGTGTAACTCCCCCACTTGGAACTACGTCTCATAACCGCATCTCGTACAACCGTACCATGCTACCAAAGGTAGACTTTATCAACAATTGGGTTCACACGACCCATCACCATATCTTGCTCCCACCTTGAGCATACGAAGGATTTCAACCAATCCTTAAACACTTCAAACGAAAAGTGTACCGCAAATTACACCACTCTACTCTCGCAATCATCCAATTGCTTTAGTTTGTCAAATTTCACCCGATCACTCATGTACCTAAGGGTTTCACTTCGGTACCCTAAGTACAATGTAACCGCAACACAATCGGAGTTGAACACCACGCTAGTAGGTATAAAAGAGGCACCTAATGTCGCGTCACGTAGACTCCTTTACCAACATACATCGAGATCAAACACTCGATCTTTTTTGGGTTCAATCCACCCGACAAACCTCATGGTTCATCAACTTCCACACTATAGCGAACACGCGCTTAACAATCGAACACCAAAACCCATTTCCATGGCTTGGTAGAAACATTTCCAAATACTAAGGAATGCTTGGTTGCACCAAGTCTTACGCCCTTCGTCCATTAATCAAAACATCACCATAGGGTACTTCCATTAGGAACGTCACCCATAACAACAATATGCACAACCCAAGGCATTTTACAAACTCAAATTCAACGGCACTTAATAAATAATCAAAGAACATATTTATTAAAACGAAACGTACCTTAACGTCTCCTTGCCGCACCCGTCCCCGCTAACTTGGGACATTCCGACTTACGATGTCCTTCTTCTTGGCAATTGAAGCACACCATGCCATCACTCTTTGGTACCGAACATTCCCAAGACTTGTGACCCCTCATGCCACAATTGTAACATCTAGGCACACTAGAATCCAATATACTCGTCCGCGTACCACCCGTGCTCACGCTCGGACCCTTAGTCCTCTTACTTGGAGCACCATACGAAACAACCCTTCTTTCACTTGAAGGTTCACTCTTCTTGGATCGTGAATACGACTCGAAACCTCTAGCCAAGGCGAATAATTCCGCAAATGATTTCGATTGACCCCGGCTAATTTTACTCTTCAAGTCATCATTCAAGGTCCGATAGAAATCTTGCACCAACAAATGGTCATTCCCCAAATACTCCGGGCAAAAACGAGCCTTCGCCATAAAGGTCGTCTTAAGAGTATTCAAATCCATAGAACCCTGTTGCAAATTTCGCAACTCATTACGCATTTCTGACAAATCAGCTGAAGTTCGGAACTCCTCGAAGAATTCCTTCTTAAATTCGTCCCACGATAAAGCCATAAACGGCTCACCACCGACAAGATCAATCTTACCATCCAACCAATCCTTTGCCCTACCCCGCAACAAACTAGTAGCGAGTCTCGTCTTTTTCTCAGGAGGGCATTCAATAGTACGAAAGCACCCTTCGACATCCGAGATCCAAGTTGTGCTTATCAAAGGATCCGGTTTTCCATCGTACATCGGGGGTTTAGTCCTCATGAAGCTCTTAAGACAACCCTCCATTCCACTACTACCTTGAAGTTCGGAATACTTCCTATCCATTTCTTCTCGAAACGCACTCATTTGCTCCGCAACGGCGGCCGCAACTCTAGCGTTAAACTCCACATCGTTCGTCTCGATCCCATTTCCCGTTGCCATTCTAAGGAATGCAAAGTGATTAGATCACGAACGTATAAAGCACACACACAATACCGCCCCCATCTTGCTAAACACTCGGCGTACATCACTTGCTAGACACGATTTGCACCCGTAATAAGGTTTGCAAGTCCTTATTACGCAAACACGCCGTATCAACTCATTAGTACAACGACCGCTTCGCTCGATGATATAGACAAACACAAACAAAATTCTACGCGATTTAAACACACGCGAGAATTACACCACAGCACAATAATTTATTAATAATATTCGCATTACTAATATAAACGTTAGTCCACTTACAAACAAGGCACTAACTATAACCCATTCCGACCCGTACTCCTACAAGTCCCGCAACAAATAAGCACACACAAAAGTCTAAGTCTAGGCACCTATCTCAAGTCACCTAAATCCCTTAGACCATGCTCTGATACCACTTGTAACAACCCAAACCAAACCGCAATCGAACCCGCTTAAAATATAAAAAAAAAAATTTGTCTGATCAGCATATGGCGCGGCGCGCCAGGTGGTTGCGCGGCGCGCCAAACCACCTGGACAGACTGCTGTCCCCGGAAGTTAAATACGCGAAAATGTTTGGCCACTTCCCGATTAAATTAGACAAAACGCTTTTAACCACATGTTCAAATATGTAAAACTAACACGTTCCATTAATAAAAAGGGTTTTACGACACCGGGCCCACATATGCCCAAATTACCTCTTAAAATACCAAATACGAGTTTCGACCACACGACTCTTAATACAAAATAAAGCCGAGCATGGCGATTGGGGATATACTACCCAATCCTAATCAATCCAAAAGCAAGCCTTCTAAAGCAACTACGCGAGTCCACTAGTCCCACGCTTACCCGAGCCACCGCATTCATGCAATCTATAAAAAAGTCAACAACGAGAGGGTAAACTAACGCTTAGTGAGTGAAAATATACTACATACATATATATGTATAAAATGGACACGCCACACAAATATCAAATACCGCATACCGAAGCATCCATGTATAAGGCAAGCTAGTCTAAGCATACCGTACGATCACTAGGCGACGAGCTAAAGATACAGCAACAAATATAAGTTCACCAACGACGATGTGAACAACGCCAATAAGCTACACCCGGAGGGTTAGCTACATCACAACAATACATTGATATATATAGAACGATATATAACCGAATAAGGTTAACCACTTAACCCATTACCGAATACCAAAACACCACAATGAAGATTGGCCGAACTACACGAGCCTTAGTAATCCGAAACCACACGAGATTACTATCTTCACAACATCGAGGTTGGCCGAACTACACGAGCCTTAGTAATCCGAAACCACACGAGATTACTACCTCACTAAGATGACCGAACTACACGCGTCATCATGAATCCGAACTACACGCGATTTACTTCTCCAATACCAAGACCCACGGTCACGGGATTATAAAATCCACCACATCGGGGTTATCCAAAACCACATCACAATACATGTGATAACGTACACACAAGTGTACACCTCGCCAAAAGGAGGTCAACCAAAACACACAACCGTGCCAATTGGACCTATACACAAGTCCATCAAATCCACCTATATGTGAAGTGAGCTCTATACCCGAGAACCACTTCACCCAACCCGCACCCATCCTACACATACATACGCACATAGGATATTAACACTCACCTTGTCGCCTTAATGAATGCTTCCAAATAATCCGCAACTCGTCAATGGAAAGTACCTATTCCATTATCACAATTACAACAACACATTTAGAGTGGATTTACAAACCAACCCAATTCGACACTTAGTGCCATTTCGACCCAATTGTACTTCTAAGCACAAACCGTGCCCAAACTAACCAATAATCACTAACACAAGTGAGAATTGTCCTAATATGCCAATTAAACCCAATCGTAAGTGTTAAACACTTATTGTTCTCAAAATCGCCCATAAACCCTAATTTTGACCCATTAAGTCAAAGTCTCACCAATTACAAGTTTTGACACCAAAATATATTTAACTCGGTTTTATACCTTAACTTAATCCATTTTAAGTTTATAAACCTCAACGAATCGACATTCGGGTCATAATCCTCAACAAACCCTAATTTTGACTATAGTCAAAATTAGTCAACCACAAGAACCTAAAGGTCTCCAAATCATCAATAATCACTAATACTAGTGATTATACACCATTCTCAAGTCTTAAACATGGTTAAATCATTAACCAACCCAAAACCCGCCTTTAACACTTATAAACCCGAATCTTGGTGTTAATCTTCAATTAACAACTAAATGGGTTCCATCTATGAATCATATAATCAAAAGCCCCAAAATTGAATGATGAACACGAAAACGAAATTCGGAGTTAGAGCTTACCACTAGTATCACCGTGTAGCTAAAAACGAGGAGAACAAACTTGTCTACTATGCCAAAGATCAAAACCCGCTTCTTCCTTTCCAAAAATCCCTTTGAATCAAATGGGTGTTTGAGTTTGTTGAGAGAAAATGGAAAGAAAAGGAAAAAGAAATAGGGAAATGAAATGGGTGGATGAGGTTAAGTCGTCAAATCTGGCTCAAATGAGAAAAGACCGAAATGCCCTTTTAAAACTCTTAAAATAACCAAAGGAGTCTGCCAGCGACCATTGGCGCGGCGCGCGACCAGGTGGCGCGGTGCGCGACCAGCCAGAATCAGAATCCAGATCTTACAGGAATTAAGATTGATACCCCGCTTATCAAGTTCTAATAAAACGGACAATCTTTTCCACTTTGCCCTCCACACAAAAACTACCACTTTTTTAGGAACTAAATTATTTTTTGAGTTGTCATGGAGGTCATGTTCGAAGGAAAAGTGCAAGACATGATAAGCTTAGTTAGACTTTGTTTAAAAAATTTACCGCAACCACTTAGTTTTCAAACCCATGAATCTTCTTTATATGGATCCATGACCAAAGAGGATAGTAATGATTCAAGATCATTCTGCTCGCCCTTCGTTCGCCCTCTTATATTCCGCAACAAACACCACTTTGCCACGCAATGTTGTCCATTCCAGCTTAACAGATCCGCCACCATTGCATCTTTATTTGAACTGAGCCGCACCAGCCTTTTGAAGACATCTTTAAGAGGTTTGTTGTTGAGCCAATATTCATTCCAAAACTTTGTATTCATGCCATTACCAAATATCCTTGAGAAAGAGTTGGTGAATTCCACCCCCATGTTATCGATCTCGTAACGTGTCTTCACAATACTACTACATGTATAATTAGTAGCCAAAAGTGTATCATTCC